>NW_018403776.1:170809-189438 GCF_002113885.1 Mizuhopecten yessoensis | reverse complement strand
CCCCCCCCCACACACACACACACAACACACACACACATTTTCACATTAATGCTTGAAGAAATTGTATATAAAATTTGTAAGCCGTGCTATTATGTTTTGTTGAATGATGCCTTATACTTGTACATTGTAATCTAATTGAAATAGTTTCGATGCTCTGCAAAGACCTTAACATAACGTTTGTGCACCGGACTCAGTACTGTTACGGCATACTCAAAACTTTCACCGGGAATACGCAAAATTAGGTAAGTCGATTTAGGGAGAAACATAGTAAGTGTATGTAGAACGCCATATAAAGTTAACAGAATGCTGTGATTGATATTCGAATATGGATATTGTTATATTTTCCCAAGTAGAAGAGTGATACTTGTCTTTAGTATTTCATCCATGTAAATTCGTGGGCATAGGAAAATAATTCATGTACTGTATGAAGCGACCCAGGTTGAATACCTAAAGAATGGGCAGTTTCTTCTCTGTCCACGGAAACCAACGCTGATATGCCGCCATTATTACAGAACTTGGAGATCTGTGTGTTGTCTTGTTTTCTTATCTCTTCCCTTTTGGTAATATTTCCATAGATTTATGTTTAGCCCGTTGCCAGTCTAGTATAACAGGTTTAGATGTCATGCTCTACCGTATCAAGGTTGTGGCATTTCAGTGGGATGCCACTTTAAAATGACGCCTCCAACGGCAGTGAAAGTCGACGTTGTTATGGGACCTAAGTTGTTGTGAAGACGTTCACCCAACACACATATTTAACAAACTTCAGCATTCGTATTATCCCGTTGGCTTTATTTGTATACTCTACCAAAGGAGAGCTACATTTTAGGTTAGGAGAGTTACATTAGGTTTGTGTCGGAGGTGACATCCACATTTCTCTCTGTGTTACGTTGTTGATGGTTGAATATTGTATAGTTGTATTTTTTATGTATGTGATTTGATGATGTCAGATCCTAACGTTTTCAATGTCGCCGAGTTTTAACAGTAACCTCTCCAGCCAGTCCCTACAATGTAGCTTGTCTAGATCCGACTGTAAAATTCCTGTATCTCTGTCAGTGTTGCCCAGCACATGCAGTTTTGCGACGTCTGTGTAGAAGTTGGTAATTGATTCTGTCACTCCTGCCAGGTCGTCATGCATTCAGAAGAGGGTCCAATCACACCGCCATGTGGGAATTCTGTTGACACCGCATCAATAATCCATTCTCATTTTGCTTTATGCAGATCAGGTGCTTGAATAGATCCCCCATCCTTCTGATTAAAAAAAAGCTTGCATTTGAGAGCAAAGTCCATTTTGTTTTCTATGGGAGGGAAGGGATGGGGAGAAAAACGATTCATGCACCTGTGTCATTCACTAGTAAGAGATAGTTGCTTGAACTTCCGAATCCTTCTTAAATTTCCAACTATTAAATACAATAATGATTAAATTGTTTGTTTCACGTAAAATAATGCAAAGGCAAAGACCAATCTGGCCTTGAACCTCCGCTGTGTTGAGAATGTTAAGGTGTAGACCGCCGAGACTGGAACCTTTGTTGTGTTGACAATGTTAAGGTGTAGACCGCCGAGACTGGAACCTTTGTTGTGTTGACAATGTTAAGGTGTAGACCGCCGAGACTGGAACCTTTGTTGTGTTGACAATGTTAAGGTGTAGACCGCCGAGACTGGAACCTTTGTTGTGTTGACAATGTTAAGGTGTAGACCGCCGAGACTGGAACCTTTGTTGTGTTGACAATGTTAAGGTGTAGACCGCCGAGACTGGAACCTTTGTTGTGTTGACAATGTTAAGGTGTAGACCGCCGAGACTGGAACCTTTGTTGTGTTGACAATGTTAAGGTGTAGACCGCCGAGACTGGAACCTTTGTTGTGTTGACAATGTTAAGGTGTAGACCGCCGAGACTGGAACCTTTGTTGTGTTGACAATGTTAAGGTGTAGACCGCCGAGACTGGAACCTTTGTTGTGTTGACAATGTTAAGGTGTAGACCGCCGAGACTGGAACCTTTGTTGTGTTGACAATGTTAAGGTGTAGACCGCCGAGACTGGAACCTTTGTTGTGTTGACAATGTTAAGGTGTAGACCGCCGAGACTGGAACCTTTGTTGTGTTGACAATGTTAAGGTGTAGACCGCCGAGACTGGAACCTTTGTTGTGTTGACAATGTTAAGGTGTAGACCGCCGAGACTGGAACCTTTGTTGTGTTGACAATGTTAAGGTGTAGACCGCCGAGACTGGAACCTTTGTTGTGTTGACAATGTTAAGGTGTAGACCGCCGAGACTGGAACCTTTGTTGTGTTGACAATGTTAAGGTGTAGACCGCCGAGACTGGAACCTTTGTTGTGTTGACAATGTTAAGGTGTAGACCGCCGAGACTGGAACCTTTGTTGTGTTGACAATGTTAAGGTGTAGACCGCCGAGACTGGAACCTTTGTTGTGTTGACAATGTTAAGGTGTAGACCGCCGAGACTGGAACCTTTGTTGTGTTGACAATGTTAAGGTGTAGACCGCCGAGACTGGAACCTTTGTTGTGTTGACAATGTTAAGGTGTAGACCGCCGAGACTGGAACCTTTGTTGTGTTGACAATGTTAAGGTGTAGACCGCCGAGACTGGAACCTTTGTTGTGTTGACAATGTTAAGGTGTAGACCGCCGAGACTGGAACCTTTGTTGTGTTGACAATGTTAAGGTGTAGACCGCCGAGACTGGAACCTTTGTTGTGTTGACAATGTTAAGGTGTAGACCGCCGAGACTGGAACCTTTGTTGTGTTGACAATGTTAAGGTGTAGACCGCCGAGACTGGAACCTTTGTTGTGTTGACAATGTTAAGGTGTAGACCGCCGAGACTGGAACCTTTGTTGTGTTGACAATGTTAAGGTGTAGACCGCCGAGACTGGAACCTTTGTTGTGTTGACAATGTTAAGGTGTAGACCGCCGAGACTGGAACCTTTGTTGTGTTGACAATGTTAAGGTGTAGACCGCCGAGACTGGAACCTTTGTTGTGTTGACAATGTTAAGGTGTAGACCGCCGAGACTGGAACCTTTGTTGTGTTGACAATGTTAAGGTGTAGACCGCCGAGACTGGAACCTTTGTTGTGTTGACAATGTTAAGGTGTAGACCGCCGAGACTGGAACCTTTGTTGTGTTGACAATGTTAAGGTGTAGACCGCCGAGACTGGAACCTTTGTTGTGTTGACAATGTTAAGGTGTAGACCGCCGAGACTGGAACCTTTGTTGTGTTGACAATGTTAAGGTGTAGACCGCCGAGACTGGAACCTTTGTTGTGTTGACAATGTTAAGGTGTAGACCGCCGAGACTGGAACCTTTGTTGTGTTGACAATGTTAAGGTGTAGACCGCCGAGACTGGAACCTTTGTTGTGTTGACAATGTTAAGGTGTAGACCGCCGAGACTGGAACCTTTGTTGTGTTGACAATGTTAAGGTGTAGACCGCCGAGACTGGAACCTTTGTTGTGTTGACAATGTTAAGGTGTAGACCGCCGAGACTGGAACCTTTGTTGTGTTGACAATGTTAAGGTGTAGACCGCCGAGACTGGAACCTTTGTTGTGTTGACAATGTTAAGGTGTAGACCGCCGAGACTGGAACCTTTGTTGTGTTGACAATGTTAAGGTGTAGACCGCCGAGACTGGAACCTTTGTTGTGTTGACAATGTTAAGGTGTAGACCGCCGAGACTGGAACCTTTGTTGTGTTGACAATGTTAAGGTGTAGACCGCCGAGACTGGAACCTTTGTTGTGTTGACAATGTTAAGGTGTAGACCGCCGAGACTGGAACCTTTGTTGTGTTGACAATGTTAAGGTGTAGACCGCCGAGACTGGAACCTTTGTTGTGTTGACAATGTTAAGGTGTAGACCGCCGAGACTGGAACCTTTGTTGTGTTGACAATGTTAAGGTGTAGACCGCCGAGACTGGAACCTTTGTTGTGTTGACAATGTTAAGGTGTAGACCGCCGAGACTGGAACCTTTGTTGTGTTGACAATGTTAAGGTGTAGACCGCCGAGACTGGAACATTTGTTCTGTTGACAATGCTAAGGTGTAGACCGCCGAGACTGAAACTTTTGTGTATGTTGACAATGTTAAGGTGTAGACCGCCGAGACTGGAACCTTTGCTGTGTTGACAATGTTAAAGTGTAGTTTGCCGAGACTGGAACCTTTGTTGTGTTGAGAATGTTAAGGTGTAGACCGTCTAGGCTGGAACCTTTGTTGTGTTGACAATGTTAAGGTGTAGACCGCCGAGACTGGAATTTTTGTTGTGTTGACAATATTAAGGGGTAATCCGCCTAGACTGGAACCTTTGTTGTGTTGACAATGTTAAAGTGTAGACCGCCGAGACTGGAATTTTTGTGGTGTTGACAATATTAAGGGGTAATCCGCCTAGACTGGAACCTTTGATGTGTTGACAATGTTAAGGTGTAGACCGCCGAGACTGGAACCTTTGTTGTGTCGAGAATGTTAAAGTGTAATTCGCCGAGACTGGAACCTTTGTTGTGTTGAGAATGTTAAGGTGTAGACCGCCGAGACTGGAACCTTTGTTGTGTTGACAAGGTTAAGGTGTAGTCCTCCTGGACTGGAACCTTGTTGTGTTGACAATGTTAAGGTGTAGTCCGCCGATACTGGAGCCTTTGTTGTGTTGACAATATTAAGGTGTAATCCGCCTAGACTGGAAGTTTTGTTGTGTTGACAATGTTAAGGTGTAGTCCGCCTAGACTGGAACCTTTGTTGTGTTGACAATGTTAAGGTGTAGACCGCCGAGACTGGAATTTTTGTTGTGTTGACAAGATTAAGGGGTAATCCGCCTAGACTAGAATCTTTGTTATGTTGACAATGTTAAGGGGTAGTCCGCCTAGACTGGAACCTTGTTGTCTTGACAATGTTAAGTGGTAATCCGCCTAGACTGGAACCTTTGTTGTGTTCAGAATGTTAAGGTGTAGCCCGCCGAGACTGGAACTTTTGTTGTGTTGAGATTGTTAAGGTGTAGACCGCCTAGACTTGAACCTTTGTTGTGTTGACAATGTTAAGGTGTAGACCGCCGAGACTGGAACCTTTGTTGTGTTGACAATATTAAGGTGTAATCCGCCGAGACTGGAACCTTTGTTGTGTTGACAATGTTTAGGTGTAGTCCGCGAACATTTACTGTGTTGAGTAATAACGTGTTCTAGCCACAGCGCCTTTTCAATTTCTGATGTTGAAATCCACGACTTAATTTTATCTTGGCGGGACTAGACGCCCGCAAACCTTCCGGTGATTTTGATGTTTTCTTTTATACTCAATGTCTACTTCAAGGTGCTTGCGTGTATGAACCCTTTGATGAAGTTCTCGTACTGCTGCTGTACTCACTGATACACAGACCTAATTATCGTTTGAATGTGTTTTTTTCAGACAAAGTAGGCCCCGTATTCGCTCTGATCCATGGAATCCGTACCATCTGATAGTTGTAGCTTTGATCTTACGCCATTTGCCATCAGTATCGTCATTTTCATTCACTATTTACGCAGAACTTATTTTCTTCTTTACCATTTCATTGTTTGACTACGTATAAAAACTTATACTCCATTAATATAAATAAAAATAATTAAGAAATGAACACTGAATATTTATGTGAATCAGTTAGGTTAGAAGGATTCCACTGACAGTATCGGAATCTAAACAAATTAGACGAGCATCTCCATGAAACAGATATTGTTAAAACTTCAACAGGGGTAAGTCAATATAGATATGTCTGTTTATATCACATATGTACTGTATATTTACATGTTGTAAACAGACAGGTAAATGTGTATTTATGTACAATAGTACGTACTGGACAAGAAGGTAAGCATGCGTTTATGTCCATTGACATTACTAGACAGGGAGATCAACATGTATATCTTGTACATTTACAACATTAGATAGAACGTTGAACACTTATCCAATGTACATTTACATCTACAGATGTAATGTTGAACACTTATCCAATGTACATTTACATCTACAGATAGAACGTTGAACACTTATCCAATGTACATTTACATCTACAGATAGAACGTTGAACATTTATCCAATGTACATTTGCAACATTAGATAGATCGTTGAACACTTTTCCAGTGTACATTTACATCTACAGATGTAACGTTGAACACTTATCCAATGTACATTTACATCTACAGATAGAACGTTGAACACTTATCCAATGTACATTTACATCTACAGATAGAACGTTGAACACTTATCCAATGTACATTTACTTCTACAGATAGAACGTTGAACATTTATCCAATGTACATTTGCATAATCAGATAGAACATTTAACACTTATCCAATGTACATTTGCATAATCAAATAGAACGTTTAACACTTATCCAATGTACAATTACATCTACAGATGGAACGTTAAACACTTATCCAATGTACATTTGCATCTACAGATAGAATGCTGAACAATTATCCAATGTACATTAACAACTACAGATAGAACGTTGAACATTTATCCAATGTACATTTAAATCTACAGATAGAACAATGAACACTTATCCAATGAACATTTGCATAATCAGATGGAACGTTGAAAACTTATCCAAGGTACATTTACATAATCAGATGGAACGTTGAACACTTATCCAAGGTACATTTACATCTACGGATAGAACGTTGAACACTTATCCTATGTACATTAACATCTACAGATGTAACGTTGAACACTTATCCAATGTACATTTACATAATCAGATAGAACGTTGAACACTTATCCAATGTACATTTACATCTACCGATAGAACGTTGAAAACTTATCAAATGTACATTTACATCTACAGATGGAACGTTGAACACTTATCCAATGTACATTTACATATACAGATAGAAGGTTGAACACTTATCCAATGTACATTTACATATACAGATAGAACGTTGAACACTTATCCTATGTACATTTACATCTACAGATGGAACGTTGAACACTTATCCAATGCACATTTACATCTAAAGATGGAACGTTGAACTCTCATCCAATGTACATTTGCATTATCAGATAGAATGCTGAACAATTATCCAATGTATATTTACATAATCAGATAGAACGTTGAACAATTATCCAAGGTACATTTACATCTCTAGAAAGTTTACTGTGAATTTATGTGCATTTACATTTGTACACAATGTTTTCAAATTGATTAACATTAATACATTTAGCCTAAACTGTCTTTGTGGGTGGCACAACTTATTATATAGGGATTTGTGTACGTTTTAGACTTTGACACTATCATCTTATTGGAGGATTTGTCCCTTTCTTAATAGATAAATGTTTTATAAATGAGTGTGGTTCTATGTGAAGACCCACCAAACTAACTTCAACTGACATCGCTAAGATGTTTTCAGAGTGCCTAGTATTTTAGGTATTTCATTTATAACTAGCTGTGGTATTATCTCCCTTGGATTGTTTTACTGGGTATTGGTTACCAGACCTAAATCAATCGGTAATGGCTGCTACCGCTAGATGAAATGAACACTGGTAATCCATTGTTACGTCGATCACACCTTTATTGCACGTGAGTATATATGTAATACCTAGGCAGCACACCTGTCTATAGGTGAGTATCGATTTATCCCTGATCGCCTGCCGCTACAACAATAATCCTTTCCCCAAATCACAATGAGATAAAACCAATATTTGTTGATTTAATTTACCGCGTATTATATTTCAATTACGACAGTTAATTACATGACAGGCAAACAAGGCAAAGCTTTATACAGCGACCCGATAACTTAACATGTGGGCCGGGTATCTGAAGTTACTGTATAATGTGTATAATGTAAACCGATTTATTGTTTAACTACTTTAGCCGAGCTTTGTCATACTAAATTCTACCTGGCATACCTTTTATAATACCTACTGAATAAATATGACCACTGTCGTATCCCCTCCCCGACACACGAACTCTGCTAGGACAGTCACTTTTCACGAACAACCCCTCTTTATTAAAAGTAATAAATTATTTGATATTACTCTGTAAAAAGCTAACAAGGAGAAAACACTTAAATTAAAGTAATAAGTTACGCGGACAAGGACGTTGGCGACATTAGACATGAAAGACTGTAAATCTTGATTGTTTGTTCCAAAACGTGAACGAAGGTTGATCTGGTGATTATGTTTCTCCTATTACAACGGCGGCCTGAAATAATGCCCAACAAAATGGTGAAATAATGCCCAACAAAATGGTGAAATAATGCCCAACAAAATGGTGAAATAATGCCCAACAAAATGGTGAAATAATGCCCAACAAAATGGTGAAATAATGCCCAACAAAATGGTGAAATAATGCCCAACAAAATGGTGAAATAATGCCAATCAAAACGACGACATAACGGAATGACGCCGAGGGAAATAGCCACATGAAATAACAAAGTGTGAAATTAGGAAAAAAAAAGAACAAACGAAATAACACGAAGAGAAAATACAAATTAACACCAAGCAGAATACGAAATAAAGTTAATAGAAATAATGAAATAACAAGTGAAACGGCAAATAACGCAAACTTAAAGACTAAAACGAGTATGATTGTGTAATATGTAGCGAGTCCCAGTTACCATAAGTATAGTAAACCACAGACATTGTGGAGTATCACATTTAGTAGTTGAAGTATTTGGTTTGCTACAGTATGAACATATTTTTACCACACAAACTAGCTTTGTATGCCGGGTTCAACGTTTCCCCACATCAGCCATGTCCACCAACACAGAACCGGTGAGATTTTAATGTTTACTATCATCGAGCTGAAATAACACAAAACACCAAGACTAAGTGGCAGTATGATTACAATACATTACATTCAGGCTATGTAATTTTACTTTATAAGACTAAGATTTACAGTGTGGGTGTCATCGATGACACAAAAGACGCTTAGCCTTTCGGAACACATGGTTTTGTTATCCTTGTATTTTTTCAATGGTCTTCGTGTAAATCTTTTCCTTTGCCAATATTTATCCTTTGTTTTATAGATTTTGAGTACAAATTATTGATTTATTGACACATATTCTTGTTTTTTTTACAGTGTACTAGAGACTGAAAAAACAGTTAGAAAGTTATCAATCTATACAGTTTCCTTTTTAATTCTCTTATGTTGAAATGTAAAACTTTTCTGTATAAACGGCGTTTATAACACAAAATGAAAAAAAGATCTTTAGCAGTTTATTTTGATAATTGGTCTCCGTCTGTCCTATCTGTTTCCTGTTCCAGTCTACCACTGCTTAAGAGCTGGTGCGAGACAGTGATGTAGATCCAGATGGTATAACGTGACAAGGTTATAACCGCACACATGTTTGAAAGTAAGCAAGTTTTTTAGTTGTGAGAAAAATATATGTATTCCGAAGTCTTTAGCGAATTTAAATGATCTTCTATAATTTACAAAACGTTTAATTCATCATTATGCGTAAGTGGTTAAGGCGTCTGACATTCTGCTACCACTAGCCCTCCACCACTGGGTCGCGGGTTCGAGACCTACGTGGGGCAGTCGCCAGTACGTTGGGCGGTGTTTTTCCCCGGGAACTCCGGCTTTCCTCCACCATCAAAACCTGACACGTCCTTCAATGACCATAGCTGTTAATAGGACGTAAAAAACAAACAAACAAACAAAATCATCAATATGCTTGTCAATTACGGGATGTTTGTGCATAAAAGGATGGTTTGGTTGATGGTAAGTCGATTCAGAGAACCAAAAATTATGTAAATGTAGGACATGGCTATATCTAGCGATAGTCATGTCATACATTCAAGACTCATAAGTAGTACAGAAGGTCAAAATAATTAAAGTCCATGTCCAACGCGTTCCGAAATGCATGTAAAATACATAGCAAAATGCGGATAATGCCTATAAAACCCGATATAACGTTACAAGTAAACTTTCAACAACTGTAAATAAAGTATTTCAACGAGTGTTTGATGTAAACCAAGTCAGAATAAATTTCAGCTTCATAGCTACGGTCCATCGTTAAAAAGTCGCCAGAAAGACATGTACGAAGTAAGGAATTACCCATTTGAGAATGAATGCAATGGTTTTAAAGTCAAATGAACAAACAATTTAACCTCAAACGTATAAATTCCAAATATTTTGCGTACAATTCAAACTTAGCCATTACATATCTTTCCCTAAATATAAAAACGCTTCAGATGTTGTTTTGTTGAGAGTCATATTGTAACCATAATACCAGTGTGAGAATGATTGATTATCACACTGTATTCGCGGTGGCCTCTCGATTTTATCCACGTGCTCGCGATGAGAAAATTGTTCGAACGACAAACACTGAAAATACTGTATGATAAACTATTCATCATTTATATACTACTACCTTATATTTCTCCACAAAAAAATCTTAACTAAACACCATGTTTTCGATATGACTTCTAAGCTCAATGGTCAACGATCGCCTGTGACAAACGTAAACAAATAAAAGTTTTGCGCGGAGGAATACAATGAACCTTAAAACTACGTAGAAAATATATTGTTAAAACAATCCTATCGTCGTTGTCTTTTCCATATGCAAATTTACCCATGAAATGGTTATTCTCTCAATATTTTTCCGTTACTTTGTATTGATTTGTTTATGACGGACTATTTTCTTAAGCGGATCACTTTTGTGTGGACACTATTTCCGGTTTTGAACGTCATCTGGCGCGAGCAGACGTTCTTTTTGTAAGAAAATACGTTCCCAAGTGCTAGGGAGTGGGGAAATCCGTTCTCAAGTTGATCTCAAGTTGTTCTCAGGTCGTTCTCAACTTCTTCTCAAACTGCAACCAATGATAATGAATATATCATGTTACCGGTAGGTGGTATAAAGTAGTATATAGATGATAATGTCTGTCACTATCTCGTTGCAGGTCAACTTTTTATCAATACCTATATGTTGGTTTTGGTTTTGTTTAGCTTCAAGCCCTACTGACAGCCAAGGTCATTTAAGGCCGTTGTTCGCTTTGTAATCACTGTTTTTCAGTAACACACGCTTTATACTGTACATCTTAATGGTTACGACATACACTCAGAATCATGCTTGTTGTTTAAATGTCATAATAAAAATCATTTTTTTCATTATTGTGTGTTTTCATTGTTGTCACGTCAATATTTAGGACGTTAATAAGTAATGATAACTTGTGTGTCATCATTCCTTATTTCATTTTTAAGCAATAAACATGCTTCAACTAAAGCATTGACCGGTATTAACAGCTATGCACGTTTTGCCTGCTGTCGCAAGAACCGCTTCCTTGATATCTTTTCAGAACTTTTCATTTCACCAGAACTAGCCTAATACATTTAACCAATCCCCAAATCATTTTTAAAAATGGTTATTTACGCGTCTATTAAACATGAATACATTAGTATTTTATTGTTTAAATAACTTGCAAATACGTATAAGATATATTTGAAAATGAGAGAGATGGCTGATACTTCTTATACATCAGTGACGTCACCTTCGAACGGAAGTGTACCTGCATAGTGTGGCGTGTACTTTAGACCTACCGTCGACTAGCAACAATTTGACGCCTCATTGTATTGAAATATTTACAAGTCAAACTACGTGTCCAACTCAACTGATGGACGTGCTGTGTTTGCATCACACTTGTTGCTGTTATACAGTAAATCTTCACACGTTCACTTTAAGTATTGATACGCATTCTATCGATGTTTTTTTATAGAGATTTTCTTTTACAAAATATAATTTGATTTCTTGACGGTCAATTTTATATTGTTCCAATGACAAAATTTGTGTGAACGACGTCTACAGTATTTTTTCCTCTGCGTGTGACTGAACGTTTCTTTTGATTGACGAACCGAATTTAAAGAAATAGAAAAAAGAAAATCATAATTAACTTAGTTTCGACAAAAATGCAAGAGTTCCGCACTCCATTCGAGAGAGGCTCCGAAAGTCACACGTGCAGGTGCGTGATTGCGCATACTCTGACTCTCCTGGCGCCAGACCTCTCGTGCTATTGATCTCTGAACAGTGTGTACCGGCGCCGTCAGACTCTGTATCCAAGTACGGAAACCAGCTTATGCTAACACGACTTCAGTCTTTATTTTATCTTAAAAGCCTGTCTTGTCAACCCACTCAAGGTTTCACATAATAAAATTTAGGAAAATGTCGTATTTTGTTTTGTTTTCGGGTATTTTCTCGGTGTTGAATTAATAGCTACTTTATCGGGAACATGGCTCCATTAAGATTAGTGGCGAAGTGCTGCATAGTGACTTCCTGTGTCTATCTGGCGTCAGGGTTAATCGGCCTTTTCTTGTTTAAAAAAGACGTTTATATAATCCACGATCTATTTGTCACATTCTACGTTTTTATTACGTGATGAAGACATTCCTATTCGGTAGATAAGGCCTTCCCAAATGTATGGACGGTTCCCGTCAGCTTTATATAATTTACTAAGTCGTATTTGACTTAAACACTCATTGTAAAAAGTTATTTGCTTTTTGTTTGAACCGCTTTTGTTTAAGGTTCCTGGACTGATTTAGTTTTGCTAATGTTTTATCCTGACATTACAGTTGGACAATTAGTAGTGTTCGATGGTCTGGGGTATGACTTATGTGTACGTATTTTATGGTATTTTTACCACATCCGGATTACCGTGTCGTGTATGTATTAATATGGATTAGAATAATAAACCATCTCGTTGTCGGCTCGACAGAGAGGGCAGCCTTACATGAAAAAGATTACTCAAAGTAAGTAACGTTAGGATAGCTTTTAAAAATAAAATCAACTTACAGGTAGCAATACCACAAGTAAGGCTTTAACGCTGATATGTCTCAGCCATGGACCCCAGGGAATTAAGCAGGTATATCCAAATCACTTGATTGTTAGAAATGGCGTATTGATACATGGCATAATTTCTTTATAGAATTAAACGATTGATTACGGTGCTACACAGAAAATAAATCTGCTCTAGTATTGTTTGTTCAAAACCAGGTCTCACATACACCAACTCTCGATAGGTAACGTAATGAATATTGTTAAATAGTGTTCTCAGAAGTGGATGTCAACAACCACAATACAATTTTCACCACAATCGAGATTGAATTAATGAACGAATGGAAAAACAACACCGAGAACAACATGGGCTGAGGTATTGTCAACAACTGGGTGGAATTTATTTATTGCACCCGTCCGAGTGTGAGAGTTTAATTTGGACGGGTGTATATATATACTTTGGAAGGGACAATATTGTAGCGCGATGATGGGGCGGTATTGACATAGGCGCCCCTGTAACGACCACACACCTGACGAGATACACCTACAGGGGAGCCATGCCTATTGATCAGTTAAAGATATCGATAGTGGCTAAATCAGTGTGTTTGCCAAGCACATCTAAGTACGGAGCCGTCCACGGGACGCCAGACAAACCCGTCCGAGTGTCGCGACCGCTCGGATGCGTGAGGACCAAGAACCAGACACCCCTCTTCAGCTTTGGCTGTTTCCATGAACCGGAGAATGACGATCTGAAGTTTGTTGATACAGATTTGGGAGTTCTGCCACGGACCTGGTCTGGTAACTCATCTACAGGGCTTTCAGAAGTCATGGCCAACTCCACTCCCAGAAAGGATAGTCCTAATACCTTTCAGAGGTCTAAACGCCAAGTTTTTGAAAACAGATACAGACTTGCTAAAGCCAGGAGTCCAACGAGGGAGATGAAATCAAAATCTGCTAATCTGTCCAACAAACGTGTGATATGTCTGCCAATGTTTCGGATTAACCTTGAGAAGTACACTGGTTGGGACGACGATGTAACTGTTAACGCAGCCAGAAGATCGCTCAAGGAAATCATGGATAATAGCAAGAAGCGGAAGTCAAGCTCTCAGCATCAGCAAGCGGCTAGCATAACAAATTACCAGTTTGTTCCTCCGGGAAAGGAGTCAGAGGATGTGGAAGTTACTCCACGCAGACTCATAATTTCTAAGCCAGTGAAAATTCCCCATTCTTCTAGACAAAATAGTGCATGTGGTACGAGAGCGGAAGCTGCTCTTTTGGGCAGTGTTACCGGAAGTACGGACACAGACAGAATGGACATCCGAATGGATTCGTTAGAACTGACTTCTTTTGACGATACCACCTACTCTGAGCTAGATACCGACACACTCCTATCTCCTCGACAAGGAAGTTGCATCGACCAAACTATCCGTCGTATCCGGAAAGTGTCAGACAGCGCCAACTCTCACAAGTATAAACTAACATCCGAGTACCAGGATCGCGAAACTCCGGCGGACAGTGAGGTGACGTGGCCGAGCTATGAGGATATCAAACGACTCCGGCAGAATATCAGACAGCATAAAAGTGCTAATCGTGCATCGCAAATGTCGGGTTCGCGGCGGCTTACGTCATCACAGTCATTTCGAGGGTCGACGGGCGCGGACAACCGTCAAACGTCGCCAAGTAAGGGTCGTATAAAGCCTATTGTAGTACCTACTGCCAGTGTGTGTCGTCAGTGTAACATCCTCAATAACATTCAGCGAGAACCTACCCCGTGTCCCCCAAACAGCCCTTCACTTAACGAATCACGCGGGGTTACTGCCGTCAACGTCAGGTTCAATCGGGAAAGCTCGTGGCACGACGTCGAGTGTGTTCATGAATATAGCAATGACATCGCGTCTCATACATGGGACAATGTTGTCACGCCAAGATCACCTAAATCCTATAAATCTGTATTGACCCAAAGGAGTGCTCCTTCCAGATACAGTCAAGAAGTACTTAGGATGCCTCAAGTGACCGTTAAGATGCTAGAGAGTAAGGAGGAGCTTCAGAGAGAGGCCAGTAAGCTACACCATGTCAAGGTCATTTCCTAACCCGACAAATCATTCTACATATCTTAAACATTGCACGGTATAAACTATCCTTTCCCCGTTGGAGTATTCATATTGTGGACGTTAATAATACTTTTATAGAACTATAGGTACGTACCGTACCTGGATGAATTTGGCAATAGAAGTCTAGTTACCGTGCCTTGGAGGATTACGTTTTTCACTGTAAATCGAAATGTATATAATCTGTGCATAATAAATTCCACATACAATGGTATCTGTGCATTTGTTTTCGCTTTAAATATAAGGTATATTTAGATGTTTGTAAATTTAGTGCCGCATTGTTCGATAACTAGTTTTGTCAATACAGATTAAGCATTTCACTAACCTGCTCTTCTCTCCAATTGCATCTTCTCCGACTTTGTTAGATCGTAGACTACTGTATTGATTTACAAAATTTAGAAAGCTTCAGGACATTTCAAGGTTTTTCATGATCAATGTCTTTTCAATGTGACCGGGACAGATTTAAACGCAGACTTTCCAATGATATCTTGTGGTATAATGGTTGCTGAGACAAGGTCCGTATCTTTGGTATACTGTCAGTGATTTCGGGTTGTGATAAATTGCGGGGTAGTCTATATATGTCTTCTAAGTCATGCCTTCTTCAATTTCCCTTCCACAAATGCGTATTCCTAAGACAGCTGACAGCACTGCAGTTTGGATGGAGATTGCTAACCATCCATCATACTGACATTTTGAACAGTCAGCTTTTTTGATTCATCTTGTTTACAACAACTACCACGAACCATATATAATTGTGTTATAATGCTGAGATCAGGTGTAAGTCATCAAGGCTGTCCAACTTTATTTAGGTGATTATTGATTCACGCTGAGGGCTTAAACATATTTTTTTCTGCTTGCATTTATCTTTTCCGCGCAGATAAACATTATGATCGTTTATCTGACATTGTCTATTGTTATCTTTAAGATACCAGATACACAAAAATATACAAACACCAATGAATCTGTCATACATGTTTTCCCTTTATAAAACGATATCATAATTGATTCCTTTCTAACAACACGTATTGCACGGCCCCCCGTGGACCCGTATAACAGGCTATTATCTTCTATTTTTGAGGTTTAAAATTTTATCATAAAAATTCTAATATTATTGGTGACATGTTGTTGACCCCACGTTCTGTCTCTCCATATCACTAACGCCGATATTAGAGCGCACCACCTGGCTGTGGAGAAGCAGAGGACCTATGGTAAAGGAGTGGGTGTATGTTTTTTATGTCACCTCATTGTGCATTGGGATGCTGTATCTTCAAAAATCTTGCTAACGTCACTTTAATGTCTTGTCTGGAATCCCACTACCTAGTAATGACATTTTGATGGTTCATACCAACAGTTCCATCTACTGTGTATCGTCATTTTGATGTCCATTTTGGTTTCCCCATTTTATCTGTTTGATGAGCAGAATTCCATTTGTATGTTGTAACGTCCTCGCCTTAACACCGAGTGTTTATTTCAGACAATTCGTACTCAAGTCAATGCAATATTCATTACTTGTACACCTATTGGGTCTGTGACATTCATATTTTGATTAAAAAAGTTCAATGCATGCTATAGAGTGTGGGTTGAAGACTTAATATCAAATAGGCTTATCAAACAAATGGTGTTGGTGTGGTAGGCATCCCGTGTTTAGTTTATCCCCGCGTGACATGTATCGTATTTGTTTTATGGTTATATATATATACATATATATATGTCCATTCACACGTTTGACAGACGCGAGGTAGCAGTGGTGACAGGACCCACAGTGTGATATTCAGTATAGCCCTAACACTGTCACTGGTGACCGGAGAAGGACCACCATGTGGTACTCATTATAACCTTAATACCGTAATTGATGGCACGGGGGTCCACCATGCTGTACTCACATTCGCCAAGTCTTACCATGCGGTACGCACTATCGCCCTAACACTGCCAGTGATGACCGTAAAAGGCTCACCATGCGGTACCTAACTCTATCGCCCAAACGGTGTTAGTTATGACCGAAGAATGTCCACCATGTGGTAGGCATTACCGCCCTAACACTGTCAGTGATGACCGTAAAAGGCTCACCATGCGGTACCTAACTCTATCGCCCAAACGGTTTTAGTTATGACAGAAGAATGTCCACCATGTGGTAGGCATTATCGCCCTAACACTGCCAGTGATGACCGTAAAAGGCTCATCATGCGGTACCTAACACTATCGCCCAAACGGTGTTAGTTATGACCGAAGAATGTCCACCATGTGGTAGGCATTACCGCCCTAACACTGCCAGTGATGACCGTAAAAGGCTCACCATGCGGTACCTAACTCTATCGCCCAAACGGTGTTAGTTATGACCGAAGAATGTCCACCATGTGGTAGGCATTACCGCCCTAACACTGTCAGTGATGACCGTAAAAGGCTCACCATGCGGTACCTAACTCTATCGCCCAAACGGTTTTAGTTATGACAGAAGAATGTCCACCATGTGGTAGGCATTATCGCCCTAACACTGCCAGTGATGACCGTAAAAGGCTCATCATGCGGTACCTAACACTATCGCCCAAACGGTGTTAGTTATGACAGAAGAATGTCCACCATGTGGTAGTCATTATCGCCCTAACACTGCCAGTGATGACCGTAAAAGGCTCACCATGCGGTACCTAACACTATCGCCCAAACGGTGTTAGTTATGACAGAAGAATGTCCACGATGTGGTAGGCATTATCGCCCTAACACGGTCAGTGATGACCGTTAAAGGCTCACCATGCGGTACCTAACACTATCGCCAAAACGGTGTTAGTTTTGAGAGAAGAATTCCCACCATGTGGTAGGCATTATCGCCCTAACACTGTCAGTGATGACCGTAAAAGACTCACCATGCGGTACATAACACTATCGCCCAAACGGTGCTAGTTATGACCGAAGAATGTCCACCATGTGGTAGGCATTATCGCCCTACCACTGTCAGAGATGACCGTAAAAGGCTCACCATGCGGTTCCTAACACTATCGCCCAAACGGTGTTAGTTATGACAGAAGAATGTCCACCATGTGGTAGGCATTATCGTCTCAACACTGCCAGTGATAACCGTAAAAGGCTCACCATGCGGTACCTAACACTATCGCCCAAACGGTGTTAGTTATGGTCGAAAAATGTCCACCATGCGGTAGGCATTATCGCCCTAACACTGCCAGTGATGACCGTAAAAGACTCACCATGCGGTACCTAGCACTATCGCCCAAACGGTGTTAGTTATGACAGAAGAATGTCCACCATGTGGTAGGCATTATCGTCTCAACACTGCCAGTGATAACCGTAAAAGGCTCACCATGCGGTAACTAACACTATCGCCCAAACGGTGTTAGTTATGGCCGAAGAATGTCCACCATGTGGTAGGCATTATCGCCCTAACACTGCCAGTGATGATTGTAAAAGACTCACCATGCGGTACCTTACACTATCGCCCAAACGGTGTTAGTTATGGCCGAAGAATGTCCACCATGTGGTAGGCATTATCGCCCTAACACGGTCAGTGATGACCGTAAAAGGCTCACCATGCGGTACCTAACACTATCGCCCAAACGGTGCTAGTTATGACCGAAGAATGTCCACGATGTGGTAGGCATTATCGCCCTACCACTGTCAGTGATGACCGTAAAAGGCTCACCATGCGGTACCTAACACTATCGCCCAAACGGTGTTAGTTATGACAGAAGAATGTCCACCATGTGGTAGGCATTATCGCCCTAACACTGCCAGTGATGACCGTAAAAGGCTCACCATGCGGTACCTAACACTATCGCCCAAACGGTGTTAGTTATG
>NW_018403776.1:150474-169133 GCF_002113885.1 Mizuhopecten yessoensis | reverse complement strand
AACACTGTCAGTGGTGACAGGGAAAGGGACATCACGCAGTAGGCACTATTGCCCTAACACTGTCAGTGGTGACAGGGAAAGGGACATCATGCAGTAGGCATTATTGCCCTAACACTGTCAGTGGTGACAGGGAAAGGGACATCACGCAGTAGGCACTATTGGTCTAACACTGTCAGTGGTGACATGGAAAGGGACATCACGCAGTAGGCACTATTGGTCTAACACTGTCAGTGGTGACAGGGAAAGGGACATCATGCAGTAGGCACTATTGGTCTAACACTGTCAGTGGTGACAGGGAAAGGGACATCACGCAGTATGCACTATTGTCCCAACACTGTCAGTGGTGACAGGGAAAGGGACATCATGCAGTAGGCGCTATTGCCCTAACACTGTCAGTGGTGACAGCGAAAGGGACATCACGCAGTAGGCACTATTGTCCTAACACTGTCAGTGGTGACAGGGAAAGGGACCATGCAGTAGGCACTATTGCCCTAACACTGTCAGTGGTGACATGGAAAGGGACATCATGCAGTAAGCACTATTTCCCTAACACTGTCAGTGGTGACAGGGAAAGAGACATCACGCAGTAGGCACTATTGCCCTAACACTGTCAGTGGTGACAGGGAAAGGGACATCATGCAGTAGGTACTATTGCCCTAACACTGTCAATGGTGACAGGAAAAGTCACACCATGCGGAACGCACTATCGCCCAAACACTGTTATTAATGACAGGAAAAGTCACACCATACGGTATCCACTATCGCCTTATCAAAGTGACGTCATTGGTGACAGGAAAAGTCTCATCTTGTGGTACGCACTGTCGCCTTAAAACTGTAAGTGATGACATGAAGTATAAGTCATTGTTGGCTTAAAATATTGTCAAAAATGGCAGAAGAATATCCGTAACACAATCACTCTCATAGAAGATTGATGAACTAAAACAATTCCTACCACTGTCATAAATGAGTGGAGATTATCCCTACCACTGACATAAATGAATGGAGATTATCCCTACAACTGACATAGATGAGTGGAGATTATACCTAACACAGACATAGATGAATGGAGATTATACCTACCACTGACAAAAATGAATGGATATTATCCCTACCACTGACATAAATGAGTGGAGATTATCCCTACCACTGACATAGATGAATGGAGATTATACCTAACACAGACATAGATGAATGGAGATTATACCTAACATTGCCAGGGATCCCTTACACTGTCTCAGATCTCTAACACTGTCACAGATCCCTAACACTGTCTCAGATCCCTAACACTGTCACAGATCCCTAACACTGTCTCAGATCTCTAACACTGTCACAGATCCCTAACACCGTCACAGATCCCTAACACCGTCTCAGATCCCTAACACTGTCACAGATCCCTAACACCGTCACAGATCCCTTACACGGTCACAGATCCCTAACACTGTCACAGATCCCTAACACTGTCACAGATCCCTAACACTGTCACAGATCCCTAACACTGTCACAGATCCCTAACACTGTCTCAGATCCCTAACACTGTCACAGATCCCTAACACTGTCACAGATCCCTTACACTGTCACAGATCCGAAACACGGTCATTGATCTCTAAACGGTCACTGATATCGGGAGAATACCCGCATTGTGGGACTTGTTCGGAGTTCCGCATAAATTAAAAGTTGTTAAGATATGTGACAGTTACTGCTAATCACTTTATTTCCGTGAACACTTGCTGCGCGATAACTTCATAGCAAGCAATTCATAGAAATAATTTGCTATTACTATTTTTTCTAGCATCATTAAAAATGTTAAAACTCCTCGATAATCTTTTTTTCTTTTAAATCTGTCATGCAACCCGAAAACCATTGATCTTACCACACACCTATGGGAGAGGACTGTCAACAACGTTTTGTCAAAAGGTACGACAAGTACGCTTGGTATTACAGGATCTGCTGTGACTTTGACAGGTAGCGGTGTGTTTACCGTGCATATTTATACCAAGGATATATTACACCACATCCTTAGTATCGCCTGAGGTACACCTACTATTGTTTATGTGGCTTTCAGGTGTTATACCCTGTTTTAAAGGTCGTCTTGTGTTTTCCTTCCATTTCGTCCTTGGAATTCTGCTCCCTCTGGTGAGAAAAAGAAAAGATGCTTGTTACAACGTTTGCAATACTCGTTGTAATAAAAACCGCTGCTGAAACAGAAGTGAATCCTTTTAAATGTGTATCGCTCTGGTATTCAAGCTATTTTTGGTATAATAAATGACACAATGAAATGTAAGCATGATGTATGGTTGTCTACTAAGGTTTGACGCCTGATGTATTTAATTTCTCGCTGTATCAGGTATCTAAATAATCATCTATCAGTATACCTACCCAGTGTATTGGCTCTACGTCAAGCTTCCTAATGATCGTTTACCAAACAGACACGCGTTTAATGTATCCTACGTATGTTAGTCTTGGAAGGATGGTATTATGTCACTGTTATCAGTGTAATACATATAAAGTGTGTTGTCATTGTGATATTATGCTGTCAGCGTTGTCAGTGTTATGTTATGTTGTTAGTGTGATACTATGTTGTCAGTGTTATGTTATGTTGTCAGTGGTATATTATGTTGTTATTGTGATATTATGTTGTCAGCGTTGTCAGTGTTATGTTATGTTGTTAATCAAGTATAATGTTATTTGTGTGATATTATGTTGTCAGCGTTGTCAGTGTTATGCTATGTTGTTAGTGTGATATTATGTTGTCAGTGTTGTCAGTGTTATGCTATCTTGTTAATCAGGTATAATGTTATTTGTGTGATATTATGTTGTCAGCGTTGTCAGTGTTATGCTATGTTGTTAGTGTGATATTATGTTGTCAGCGTTTTCAGTGTTATGTTATGTTGTTAGTGTGATATTATGTTGTCAGTGTTATGTTATGTTGTTAGTGTGATACTATGTTGTTAGTGTTATGTTATGTTGTTAGTGTGATATTATGTTGTCAGCGTTGTAAGTGCTATGTTATGTTGTTAGTGTGATATTATGTTGTCAGTGTTATAATATGTTGTTAGTGTGATACTATGTTGTTAGTGTTATGTTATGTTATTAGTGTGATATTATGTTATCAGCGTTGTAAGTGTTATGTTATGTTGTTAGTGTGATATTATGTTGTCAGTGTTATGTTATGTTGATAGTGTGATATTATGTTGTTAGTGTTATGTTATGTTGTTAGTGTGATAATATACTGTCAGCGTCGTTAGTGTTATGTTATGTTGTTATTGTGATATTATGTTGTCAGTGTTATGTGATGTTGTTAGTGTGATGCTATGTTGTTGGTGTTATGTTATGTTATTAGTGTGATGCTATGTTGTTAGTGTTATGTTATGTTGTTAGTGTGATATTATACTGTCAGCGTCGTTAGTGTTATGTTATGTTGTTAGTGTGATATTATGTTGTCAGTGTTATGTTATGTTGTTAGTGTGATGCTATGTTGTTAGTGTTATGTTATGTTATTAGTGTGATATTATGTTGTCATCGTTGTAAGTGTTATGTTATGTTGTTAGTGTGATATTATGTTGTCAGTGTTACGATATGTTGTTAGTGTGATATTATGTTGTTAGTGTTATGTTATGTTGTTAGTGTGATACTATGTTGTCAGCGTCGTCAGTGTTATGTTATGTTGTTAGTGTGATATTATGTTGTTAGTGTTATGTTTGTTGTTAGTTTAATATAATATTGTCAGCGTAGTCAGTTTTATGTTATGTTATTAGTGTGATATTATGTTGCTAGTGTTATGTTATGTTGTTAGTTTAATATTATACTGTCAGCGTTGTCAGTGTAATGNGTTGTCAGTGTTATGCTATGTTGTTAGTGTGATATTATACTGTCAGTGTTATGTCATGTTGTTAATCATGTATATTGTTGTCTGAGTGATCTTTTGTTATTAGTGTGATATTATGCTGTCAGCGTTGTCAGTGTTATGTTATGTTGTTAGTGTGATATTATGTTGTCAGTGTTATGTTATGTTGTTAATCAGGTATTCTGTTGCCAGTGTGATATTATATTTTCAGTGTTGTTAATCTGACATTATGTTGTCAGTGTTGCCAATCTGTCATTATGTTAGTGTATGTTAATGATGTCAGTTTGAGATTGTGAGGTTTATAAAATTATTCAAAGCATATATCTGAATACACCTCTCACCTCATTAGATTTCGAACAACTGGTATTGACAACGAATTCTATTTCTATATAATGAGAGGTATACTTCAGTACACCGTACACAGTACGGAGGAGAGCGGTGTGACCTTCGGCCTTAAAATTGATTCACATTCATTTGGTGTGTCAATGCTGAATAATATACTGCTATATGCATTTACTATTTCACTTTCAAACAGAGAGCTTTATCTCCGGTATTGCAAGTAGAGCCGCGAGCGATGACATATGAAATCCCTTACACTACATTGCGCTACTCAGACGAGGTGTTATATGTATTTTAAGGTATATATGATACACGCTCTTCACTCTTTCATTGGCCTATTGAACTTGTGAGTTTAATGCGTACAGATTACTGTTAGGTACCATACATATACTTGTTAAATGAAAGGACACATTGTACGGCGTATTTCTGAAGACTATTCCACCTTGCACTTCATACCTGTCATGTATGTTAGAACTATAACATAAATTAAACATTAAGATTATCCAAGACCCTTTCAAATATGTCATCAATTAATTAGCCACAATAACACTTAAAACAATGTAATAAATATATTTCTTTATTGTGTATCTTAGAAAATGGCAGTAAATTAGCATAAATTATTAGGTGTCAAAATTGATAATATTATAATTTTGATGATATTCGCCTCTGATAAAGGCTGTTCTCACGAATACAGAAATAGACATAACTCACAATGACTTTATGTAAGCGATGCTCATTGACATCTAGTTTTTAGATCATGGTCAATGTGTTAAGGGCATGGCTTGTATCAATATAGTGATACGTTTTATGCAGGGACACATCATACGAGTTTTAACATGTAATACACTTTGAATAGATACTCGTTCGGTCTGGATTTTGCATGAGGCCTCAAAAAATCACACTGTCGCAGATTTAATAAATAGCGAGCTTTTGATGAAGTTTTTGGAATAGTTAGTACTATACACAGTCAGGGGCTTTGGTTAGAAATAATGAAATGGAAAGAACGGTCGGACACCGAGCAATGTTCTGTAATGTATTAAGGATACAACAGGTGTAGCTGGCCATCACAAATCCTTAGTGATGTACACATTGTAACGTAGTAACACAGGGTGTGTTCATTAACGATTACTATAGCGTCTGTTACTCAGACACATCAGGGGGCTCTTCAGAATACCTATTGGTATTGTCATAGAAATTGTTTGAAGACTGTTAATGTTAACTCATCTTTAAACATTCACTATCGATTAACACTGAGCGAGTTTAAATACAGTTACATGGCAAACATCATAGACCTGCTAAAACGTCGGCATACACGGATAAGCTAAATGTTTATTGTGCTACTTAAATAAGTATCCATTCTTGTTGCCAATACTTCTTCCGACTGTAAATAAAGACAATAATACCCTACATGTATAATGTTGAGAATGAAGTGGGGTTTTCAGTCACATTACTAAGTGGTAATTTACTTTATACAAACACATACACTACTAGATATTGACTGCACTTCATGTAATTTACCGTAAGAAAAGAAAGTACTTAATTTTGAATGAGATTTATATAACTGTGAGTGAGATTTGAGTGAGATTTATATATATGTGAGTGAGATTTGAGTGAGATTTATATAACCGTGAGTGAGATTTGAGTGAGATTTATATAACTGTGTGTGAGATTTATATATCTGTGAGTGAGATTTGAGTGAGATTTCTATAACTGTGAGTGAGATTTGCGTGAGATTTATATAACTGTGAGTGAGATTTGCGTGTGATTTATATAACTAGCTGATTTTGAGTGTACCAAGGTACATTTAATAAAACTGAAGGGACCGCAAACTCATAGTATCAATGTGCGAGGATTGACCTATTCCCTGAACTTTGTTGTTATCATTTTTTACGAATGTAGAAAAAGTATATGATTAAAACAATGCATCAATAACCTTATAAATCAAGACAATATCTGGAGGCAATAGTATCATCTGCTAGTATATTCAAGATATTCACTGATTTTTCCTTGACAGCAAGGTACATTTTTATGCGGGTACTTTGCTCCTCGCTGACCATTATATGTACCATGACATCACAACTAAATGATGTCGTTGAAAACAAAGTTTCTTCATCATCGAAGCTTATTTTGTCGAGAGACTGCATGCATGTTGAAATCGATGTGTTTGTAAGTCAATAAGAAATGACCAAAGGAAAAAAACGAGTTAATGTGATTTTGTTGGATCATTTGCATCATTTCACATGAATATGTGTTGAATTTCAATTCATTAAATGTTGTCGTCCAAAGGCCATAAAATACCAAAATAACATGCATGTAAACTTTTGTATGAGATACCAACGTACATGTGCCTGTATACCGGGACAGCGATCGTTACACATCACAAAACGCTAGCTAAAAGCTTAACAACGCCTTTATACAATTTATGTCATGTATATATCCCGATTTGTTGGCGGCGAGAGAGAAACACATGATCAGCATCTAATCAAGTTATATAACGACTGTGTTTGTGGCATTTTAAACCAAGCTGTATGACTCACATATTTCGTATTATTGAAACTGATGCCTCCGAGTTTAATAATTGGTAATATATACTCTCATAATTGGTCATAAAAACGACACAGGCCCGTAACGATGGTGGCACGCGAATAGACCGGGTCTTTTAGAAGAGACAGGTTTATACTTCAATCGATAACACAACACGATGGGAAAGCTCTTTATCAGTGATGTAACATAGATATGATACGTACTGACTTGGTATGGCAATTCATGTAATATCTCGGCCCCGCATAGCCCTGGCTCCTATTACGTGGACAGACGTGTAAAGTAATTCATGATATGTTTTGTATATCTAGTTATGTATGGAATTCAAGACCGCAGAGCAACTGATACACAACCTATCCACTATGCCACAGGGAATATCGCTAAGGAATGATGAAGATTGACCCTATTCCAAACCAATCACGTATATCATATCGAGTTGCAGACAATGTTCCACACGAAGACACTACGTATTTGGAATCAATGTTTCATTTGCCTGTGAGGAACGTATGTTCTTCTCTACCATAAATGCAATTATCTACCTACGGGATGAGCATTGAATAGGTCAAAGGTATGCCCATACTGCAAGCGAAAAGGTCCCGATCTTGTAATTAAATACATACATAACATGTTAAACATGGGAATACATTATATCTAGATCATAAGCTTCCGACAGAACTGGAACAAAAACTTAACGGGATAACATCATGTTAACGGTAAAGAAATCGCGGTAAAATGCAGATGATTTTCTTCAACAGGTACCAAGTATGTGTAATTGTGTAATCATGTTATTCTACAGGTACCAAGTGTGTAATTGTGTAATCATGTTATTCTACAGGTCCCAAGTGTGTAATTGTGTAATCATGTTATTCTACAGGTACCAAGTGTGTAATTGGGTAATCATGTTATTCTACAGGTACCAAGTGTGTCATTGTGTAATCATGTTATTCTACAGGTACCAAGTGTGTAATTGGGTAATCATGTTATTCTACAGGTACCAAGTGTGTAATTGGGTAATCATGTTATTCTACAGGTACCAAGTGTGTCATTGTGTAATCATGTTATTCTACAGGTACCAAGTGTGCAATTGTGTAATCATGTTATTCTACAGGTACCAAGTGTGTCATTGTGTAATCATGTTATTCTACAGGTACCAAGTGTGCAATTGTGTAATCATGTTATTCTACAGGTACCAAGTGTGCAATTGTGTAATCATGTTATTCTACAGGTACCAAGTATGTAATTGTGTAATCATGTTATTCTACAGGTACCAAGTATGTAATTGTGTAATCATGTTATTCTACAGGTACCAAGTGTGTAATTGGGTAATCATGTTATTCTACAGGTACCAAGTGTGTCATTGTGTAATCATGTTATTCTACAGGTACCAAGTGTGCAATTGTGTAATCATGTTATTCTACAGGTACCAAGAGTATAATTGTGTAATCATGTTATTCTACAGGTACCAAGTGTGTAATTGTTTAATAATGTTATTCTACAGGTACCAAGTATGTGTAATTGTGTAATCATGTTATCCTACAGATACCAAGTGTGTAATTGTGTAATCATGTTATTCTACAGGTACCAAGAGTATAATTGTGTAATCATGTTATTCTACAGGTACCAAGTGTGCAATTGTGTAATCATGTTATTCTACAGGTACCAAGTGTGTAATTGGGTAATCATGTTATTCTACAGGTACCAAGTGTGTCATTGTGTAATCATGTTATTCTACAGGTACCAAGTGTGCAATTGTGTAATCATGTTATTCTACAGGTACCAAGAGTATAATTGTGTAATCATGTTATTCTACAGGTACCAAGTGTGTCATTGTGTAATCATGTTATTCTACAGGTACCAAGTGTGTAATTGTTTAATAATGTTATTCTACAGGTACCAAGTATGTGTAATTGTGTAATCATGTTATTAAGATTGATGTTAATCATCATACGACTTTTCGAAGCACTCCTATTCTTCAAGGTGTTTGAATCCGGCCTTAGCTGACCATTGATACTAAGATCTTGATACTTTTTTAATCAAGGAATTTAATGGACGTACGATTGCATGTACTGAAGCACGTGTCGTGATTTCTTCCTTGCATGTACTGAAGCACGTGTCATGATTTCCTCCTTGCTTGTCCTGAAAACACGTGTCGTGCTTTCTTCCTTGCATGTACTTATGCACGTGTCGTGATTTCTTCCTTGCATGTTTTGAAAACACATGTCGTGTTTTCTTCCTTGCATGTACTGAAGCACGTATCATGATTTCCTCCTTGTAGCACTGAACCACGTGTCGTGATTTCTTCCTTGCATGTTTTGAAAACACATGTCGTGTTTTCTTCCTTGCATGTACTGAAGCACGTATCATGATTTCCTCCTTGTAGCACTGAACCACGTGTCGTGATTTCTTCCTTGCATGTACTGAAGCACTTGTCATTATTTTTTCATAAGAAACATTTAGACAGCCAATGAACCGCCCCAGAAGGAACAAATTTTCCCTTCGTGATTGTCTTGATTTTTATTTACTGTCATACTAACTCTCTGTAAAGCAGTGTCATGTTTGTTTAATTGTTCAACACTAGCAGCCTTTAAACAGGTGATTAGTGAACATTTTATCTAGACATGTTCCTGCTGGAACAAGGCATTGACGAGCTGGCCTTGGGTAGAAACATAAGGCATTAGAATGCAACTAGAATTACTCTATAATCAATAATATCGCTCGTAACGTCGTACAACCATTATACACGCACACCTTCAACAATGATAAGTGTGAGTTGTTAACAATTATAGCACGGCAATACTTTGTTTAAAACACAAACACTAATTCTGAAATAGTTAAATTAGGTCGGTTTACAGAATAAATTAACAGCAGTTCTGGCCTTGAAGGAAAAGAAAGAAAGAAACTAGACAAGATCATCAGGTTGATGGTAATGAAATAACAAGGTTCGTACAATTACATGACAAGACACCATCCGTTTATCTATCGTTTCTATTAAGTTGTAGATAGGTGACTGTATAAATAAACCGTGTACTTAACAGGCAACGTGAAAACGTTTCATTAGCAGGCTACGGTATATCAGTATTTAATTGAATTCAAAATATATTTGTAAATCGATATGAAGTGGAAACAACGGTAGGGTAATAACCAATGTTTATACAATGGGAAGATGATACGTTTGTACCATTTAAGGTGCTATGTATAATCCACAAGTAATTTGATGCTGTTACGCTAGGCGTACATTGATACGTTTGTACCATTTAAGGTGCTAAGTATAATCTACCAGCGATGTGATGCTGTTACACTAGGCGTACATTGATACGTTTGTACCATTTAAGGTGCTATGTATAATCTACCAGCGATGTGATGCTGTTACGCTAGGCGTACATTGATACGTTTGTACCATTTAAGGTGCTATGTATAATCTACCAGCGAGTTGATGCTGTGACGCTAGGTGTACATTACTGCGGTAAGAAATAGCAGCGCAAAATAGGACATCTTCAACAAATAGAGACAAAAATACCACATCATCAACAGACGAGGTTAAAACAAGGGAGCAAAAAGTCATTTTAAGTAGACAGTATAACTAGAATAATCGAGAAATAAAAAAGATTCCAGTGAAAAAAGCAGTAGACGGAATTTCCAGAATGGTAAGCGTCAAATAATAAGTGGAGCAGAGTAAGATTCCATTCCAATAAAACACTAGGCGAAACCAGGGGCCTTTTCGTTTAAGCGGAACAACCGGTTGGACCGTTTATAAATGTAACAAGTTCGGGTATGTGCAGGCCTTGCAAGGCTTTGTCAAGGCTCGCCTGAAAGCAGCATCAGACTACTAGGTCCGACCTTATTTAATAGAAAAAAACCTGTGGTCTGACCGGTTTGACGGTTTAATCGAATACGGCCCAGGTGCTTCAGAACGGTAGGACCAATGTAAGTAGTGCATGTAAGTCTCCATTGGGAAATTTATAATCTGGTGAAGTATTCAATTGAATTCATCCATTCACGTTTTATCGACCTCTGTGTATCTCAGTTTACAAGTAGTGTGATGTTTAATAGAACGATAGTAGAACATTGTAAGATATTTTTAGAAAGAAAGAGATCCGTTTTTTTTCAATTTCATTTTATCTGAAAGTAGAAATCAACAGTAAATTGATAAACATTGTCTGAAATATCCTATATATAACAAAAATGATATCTAATAATACATTCCAGATATAGCATTGCTTAACCTAATCTGCAGAAACAAGATACCAATAGATCGAGGTATTAATCGTTGTACTTAATATCGTGCGTGAGGATCTGGCTTACCAAGGCTATACTGAACAATAAATCGTTTTTCAAAGAGTACCAATATAAATAGGTCTCTGGTGAAATCTGACGAAGTTTGTCATTCAGTATATTAGGTCAATTAGTCTATTCGAGCAAACAAGATATTAGACAGGGTCATGCTACGTCATGAACATTATTCCTACTTAGTGATGTGGGAACAGTAACACCCTAGCTATGGTTTATAATTCCGAAGGATTTACAAAAAGGTAGCAAACGTATCAGAATTGGAAGCGAGCATTAAAGAGACATTTAAACATCGACAACAGAAACACGCGTTTAAAGTGAATTCCATATATAATCGGTTTAATTGTGTCTACAATGGGCTGAATCATTATATAAAATATCGGTTAATTGTGTCTACAATGGGCTGAATCATTATGTGAAATATCGGTTTAATTGTGTCTACATTGGGCTGTATCATTATATAAAATATCGGTTAATTGTGTCTACAATTGGCTGAATCATTATTTAAAATATCGGTTTAATTGAGTCTACAATGGGCTGAATCATTATAAGAAATATCGGTTTAATTGTGTCTTCAATGGGCTGAATCATTGTATAAAATATCGGTTAACTGTGTCTACAATGGGCTGAATTATTATATAAAATATCGATAATTGTGTCTACAATGGGCTGAATTATTATATAAAATATCAGTTAATTGTGTCCACAATGGGCTGAATCATTATTTAAAATATCGGTTAATTGTGTCTACAATTGGCTGAATCATTATTTAAAATATCGGTTAATTGTGTCTACAATGGGTTGTATCATTATATAAAATATCAGATAACTGTGTCTACAATGGGCTGAATTATTATATAAAATATCGATTAATTGTGTCTACAATTGGCTGAATCATTATTTAAAATATCGGTTAATTGTGTCTACATTGGGCGGTATCATTATATAAAATATCGATAATTGTGTCTACAATGGGCTGAATTATTATATAAAATATCAGTTAATTGTGTCCACAATGGGCTGAATCATTATTTTAAAATATCAGTTAATTGTGTCCACAATGGGCTGAATCATTATTTTAAAATATCAGTTAATTGTGTCCACAATGGGCTGAATCATTATTTAAAATATCGGTTTAATTGAGTCTACAATGGGCTGAATCATTATTTAAAATATCGGTTAATTGTGTCTACAATTGTCTGAATCATTATATAAAATATCGGGTAATTGTGTCTACAATGGGCTGTATTATTATATAAAATATCGATAATTGTGTCTACAATGGGCTGTATCGTTATATAAAATATCGGTTAACTGAATGCTATTGGATAACAATGTCTACAATGGGCTGAATCATTATATGAAATATCGGTTAATTGTGTCTACAATGGGTTGTATCATTATATAAAATATCAGATAATTGTGTCTACAATGGGCTCTATCATTATATAAAATATAGGTTAATTGTGTCTACAATGGGCTGATTCATTATAAAAAATATCGGTTTAATTGTGTCTACAATGGGATGAATCATTATATAAAATATCGGTTTAATTGCGTCTACAATGGGCTGAATCATTATGTGAAATATCGGTTTAATTGTGTCTCCAATGGGCTGTATCATTATATAAAATATCAGTTAATTGTGTCTACAATGGGATGAATCATTATATAAAATATCGGGTAATTGTGTCTACAATGGGCTGTATTATTATATAAAATATCGATTAATTGTGTCTACAATTGGCTGAATCATTATTTAAAATATCGGTTAAGGGTGTCTACAATGGGCTGAATCATTATATAAAATATCGGTTAACTGAATGCTATTGGATAACAATATATAATGTCAATGCTTAACAAGCAATTATTTTTCAACGGTATCCCTAGTATCACTTATGGTGGATATTTGTTTTATCGCTGTACACATTGTATGTCTTCTCTTAAAGCGATGTGCTGATTGTGTCATACTCAGTCAGACATGGAAGGTGCAATATACCCTTTGATTTGACAGATCTAACAAATTCGATCGGATTGTATGCATCTGCCTTGGGCCCAGATTATATTCAATATCAATCTCTTAAACACTTATCTGACTCGTCACTAAGACGCCTTCTTCACGTATTCAATCAAGTTTACATTTCTGGTAATATAACGTTATCGTAATAACGCGAATAAAAGCGTGAGAACACATTTTAAATGTCGTAATAAAGCCTTTCAAAAGTTGTTATAACTCGACAAAAGTGGTGATAAAATAAATGAACGATTTCTTAAAAAAAAGAGTTTTGCGAACAGCACCAGTAAATAATCTTTTTGTGGAAGAGAATGAAAAAATGGTATGACAGTTTGCAGCCTAATTGAAATAAAACCCAAAACATCCTTCCTTGGACCCGGTCTCAAAACCAAAATATCAAAATATATGGACGCAAAACCAAAACCTCGTACTACCATCATACACTGATTTACAATGATGGTTAAAAAATGGCAAAAGGTCCCAGGAGCCTGCTCTGCTCACTATTGCACTTCAATCCGACTATCAGACAGCCCCTGTTTTTTTCGCTACAGACGCATCTGCCGTCGGTTTAGCTCTCGACCATATCGTTGAACACTGCAAGAAAAGACAATCACTTGTTCTGACTCTCTCTATTTGTCCTATAAAGTTTGCAGTTTCAAGATGTTAAAACAGTCTTGTGTTGTAAGTTCATTCTTTGCATAGCTAGTGCCTCAAAGAAATGCAGAATTACTTTCCCATGGATTCCTAAGGATTCCGAACCACGACAGAATTAAAGGTAATGAAAATGCTGACAGAGCAGGTATAATATCCTCCAAATCTTTCCAGCAAACCAATACAAAACTGCCATATACAGATCTCAAACCCATTTTTCGATCTGAACATTGGAAAGAATGGTCGCAACGATGGTCCCTCGAGACCAGGAAAACCCATTCTAAAGTGCATCCAAACTTGGAACTTGTCTGCCCAGTCGGAAAGATCACAGAGATGGGCTTGATCTTGGCTCCGTAGTAGTCATTCCCATCTCATTCATTTGTATCTTCTGAGCGGGGATATCGATTCACCTACAGGTCACGCATGAGACTCTCCATCTACAGTTTTTAACATTTTAAATTAGACTGATAAGTTAAGTCCTGGTAATTTAATCCCTTGTAATGTCCTTAGACTTGGAGGCATCGCTAAACTTTGTAAAAAAACATCGGTCTAGTCTACAGACTATATACTAAATGTTGTTATTATATTCCTTTGAATTTTTTAAATTTTTAATACCTACTCTGCTAATGCTTGCATGGCTTTTTTCTTATTTTAATGTTTCGTATTTTCAATTGGTCACCCCATTTATACTGGTCCGAAATGACCATCAAAGTTGTCGATGGTTCGTTAAACAATACCAACCAAACAAGCTGTTAGAATCCATAAAAATTTATTGTTCACAAAATTGATCGCTACAAGTCCTTGTCGACGATTTATCGACAGGCTTACTCCCATATCGTGTCAACTGTATAAGAACCGTTTTACCATAAGCACACTAATTGTTCAAACAATATTTTCAAACCCAGCAATACGCCGTTCGTTCTATATGAATTAACTTAATATCAACTGTGAATATACTAACTATGTACATTAAGATAAAAGACACAATACGTACAAAAAACAGCTTATGGAAATATGTGATATGGAAGGGAAGCTGTAATAATATTGTATTTTAATATGGTATTATTCGATGACACGTTGAGTTAATTCCTTTATAGTCTTACAATTGTTATTTTTCTCACCAGTGCTCTGATGCATTATAACAAAGTTAGTTGTTACCATGTAGGAAAGCGTCAATGTTCTTTACTTAGTTTAGTTATCTGTAAATTGCAACATGTTGTGTCAACGACAGCATACGCGTTGATGGTTTGTGAGCTAAACGTGTGACGAGACAGTGCTTTCGTGACCTTGAATGCTGTCATAGAGGTTACTTACTTTGCCACGCCATCTAGACATCGCTAACAAACTATCAAACCATATACCTCATTAGATATAGCAATGCTGAAGGCATTAAGTGTTAGCATTATTCGATGTTTCTGATGTGTAGACATACATAACGATCTTAAAATGACGTTTTTATATTTTGCTTTATGATGTCATGAATTCAAAAAAAAAGAAGAAGAAAAAACCCTCGGAGACAATGTAATTACAAAACCCCATCACAACAATTCCACATGGATACCAGAAAAAGAGAATGCCGCCACACGTTAATTTTTTTCACAAAGAAAACTGATAAAACGCGTGGGATTTAAACGAGGACGACAGGAGGAGCTTCATTCATTACCAATGTCACCCCTTCGACCGCGCCTCCCAGACCCCACCAGACACAACGGCTCGCTGGCTAATGCATTCATTTCTGCTTTAAACGCTTTCCACGATAATTGAAATATTTCTTGCTACTCTGGAGCTGGCGGAGTGTCGTAAGTGATTTCCTCCAAGTAAAACTGAATTAAAGGAATTCCCTGGTAATCACGCGTTACGTGATCGACTGAGGTCTTTCTAGGATGAAGCAATTTGTCTTGATTTGGTTCGAAACTATCTTAGTACAGAATGCGTTTGCTTTATACTCAATTTGCAGTGTATTTCACATCGGAAAATAATTGATATGCTGTTGTTATCACAATAAGAAACAATCCGGGTTAATATCTAGTAATCGTCTATTTCATACCCCGTGATATACAAAGCTCACGAATAGGGTTCATGATTGGTATACCATTAGATTTAATTACCGTGTTTATAACGTTAATGTTGGTTTTACTTATAGTCTATACAAACCTTTGTAAAGCAGTGAATTTGGCAGGGATTTAAAGGTAAGTAGATTATATCTGATGAAAAAAACTAATTGTTGCTTTTCAAAGACCTTACTGCGGCTTGTTCAAAATAACTACACAGTACTTATTGCATGGAGCAGGTTACGGTCGGACGATCACCCAAATTATGTAGGTGTTGTGTTAGTTAGAGGGAATTTGGTGTGCCTTCTTTGTAATAAATAGATACAGTTATTATAGGGACATTGTATGTCGGTGTAGCCGTTACATAGGTGTACAGAGCACACAAATACACCGGTCCCATGGAAAATAACGAGGGACTAGTGGTGTGAGTAAGGCGTCAAAGAAAGCTTCTCCAACGTTATGGGAAAACGACATGGTCATTTACAACGACCTCAGTGAAGATGTAGGCAAAAGCCAGTCAACGTTAGAGCATTCCTACGGAACTGTGAGCTATTATATATCAGCCTGGATATACAACAACTAAATGAGTCGGTCTGTTCCAACTTTATCCGCGTCTTACAGCGGGAAGTCTGAATTCACGCGACATAAGCGAGAAAAAGTTATTGAGGGAGTTTTAAAGCGGAAGGAGCTTCCAATTTCGGTGTACTATCGCACAGAAGCGTCCAGGAAGCGGAAAATGCTCGGGAAACAATATAAATCATGGGATTATTACGCTGACAATGATATAGACAAATTATACACCGAAGTAAAACACAGCAGCAGATCGACGGAACTTCCCGAAGTCTTTACTCGAGCTCAAACAGGCTTAGATTACCCAGTAAACGTATTGCGAAGAGGGAAGAGAGTGGCGTTTGATGTGATTGATGCTCCGTTTTACCCAGAAAGACTTCCAAACATTACTCCAGTAACTCCCCGCTCGAGAAACTCCACCAGAGAGAAAATGTCGGCTATGACAATATTCGCCAAAGGGTCGCCGCTGGCGTCTCCTCGGAAGGAAACAGAAAAAGACATGTTCCCAAAAAACATCAATGAGGTGTTTCGCGAATATTGGCAGGATGATGGAGACACGTACAAGATCAGTTTCCGCCAGGACACTCGGGGGAACTACGATCCTAATAGTGAACTGCACAGTGACTATTATAGTGTTAGTCGGGTCAACGACGAACCCGAAAGCAAACCAAAAACAAAAAAGTTAAGTAAGAGGGACATCCGGCTCCTGAGTAGACCAAAGGCCGTCACATTCCCGTCACCAAGCTACAAGTTTAACGCGATGATGATTGGTACCACCAAGACCCTTCATGAGAAACACCACCTAGATGACAGATACTACTCCGAGTCTATAGAGGAGCTCGTCAACTCGGGTCTCGCCTACCACATGGGCTACACATCCATACCTCTATTACGCAAAAACCCAAGCTGGTGATGGCGCGGCTGTTCACCCCGATATTACCCTAATTGATCACGGGGTGGTTATCCACCTCGATACGGGTAGACACACATTTTAGAGCAATGCTAAATGCGTCTTTTCGTTTTTACAGCTGTTCACAGGTTTGTTATTCCAAATTGACCATTAACAATGTTAAAACGTATGTCGTATATGGATGTGGAGGTAATTTAAGCTTAGATGTAATTTTTGACCTTGTCATTGATGTATAGAGTGATACAACAGTTTAAATGCTTGGAACGATAATACGAAAGTAATAACATATATATACAAAATGATAGAAAGTGTTTTCAATCTGTGTTCACTCCATTAGCTGGGTGAGTGTGCATAAATAACCTATACAGTCTGACTAATGACGTAGAAGAAACACTTGTACTTACATGGTGTTTTCCAAACAACGGCTTTAGACAGCATAACAATGGTGTTTAGAAGAGGCGGACAATGGTTTCGATTTCAAAATGATTACCTGATTCCTTTGATTGTTCCGTTATTCGCCACTAGAAAGTTAATGTGAATGTATTTTCATTAAAGGAACGTGACATGCACTGGCACAAAAAGATTTTCGGTAAGATATTAAAATAGTAATAATATATCATCAATACCAACGCGGTCCAAATAAATACGTGGGATATCGCTGTGTAGATTTAATTCTATTATGTTTAGTCAAAAACGACTTCAGTTATGGAATGTATCTTGATATTTATAAAGCATTCTTTGATTACTAACTTGATACCAGCACCTTTTTATTAGCTGGTGTGAATTTATTTCAATTGGACTATTTTGTCCTTTATAGTTTATTTTTCGTGAACTGTGAGGTTGTTAAACGATTTTTAAGCTTAGTATATTCCGATAACAAGGGTAGCAGAACACGTAAGTGTTTATAAGTTAAAGCCGATTAGATCGACATAAGGTGATTATTAGAGCTATCCAAGGTCACGTTCGTATGGTCAGAACAAGGTATGACAAGTGATAGTGATTGAAAACTAGCATATAGACTGTAATGCTACTGGTATTACCGTATGACATTGGCATTCGTGGTTAATGTATTATCGTATTACATATATATAGTGGCGGTACATGTATTATCGTATGACATAGACAGCGGTGGTACATGTATTATCGTATGACATAGACAGTGGTAGTACATGTATTATTGTATGACATAAACAGTGGTGGTACATGTATTATTGCATGACATAGACAGTGGTGGTACATGTATTATTGTATTACATAGACAGCGGTGGTACATGTATTATTGTATGACATAGACAGTGGTGGTACATGTATTATCGTATGACATAGACAGTGGTAGTACATGTATTATTGTATGACATAAACAGCGGTGGTACATGTATTATCGTATGACATAGACAGTGGTAGTAAATGTATTATTGTATGACATAAACAGTGGTGGTACATGTATTATTG
>NW_018403776.1:138912-146024 GCF_002113885.1 Mizuhopecten yessoensis | reverse complement strand
AATTGTTCACTCGAAATATCACATTGAAGATTAAAACATTGATCGTAGATTTGGCTTGATTGATACCTCGCGGTACATGATCTAAAAGTCTGTTATGCATCTTTGGGTTTCAATATTTTAGCAAAGTCTGATATTCTCTGGTGGTTCTAACGACCGAAATCAGAACTTGTCTTCGATGACCTGCACACCCTTCTCCTCGTACTGCGCCTTGGTTATAAGAAGACCACCAAACGTTTCTAGCGATGCAAGGATGGATCCTCCTATCCATGCCGAGTACGGTGCTGCTTTTATCACCTGTATTCCACTAACACCCACCATCTTGGTTTTTATTTCGTCTTGTACGCGGTCAACTAATCCACTAAAAAGAGTGTTTCCCCCAGACAGTATGATATTGCTACACATCTCCTGGGCACGATCATTTCCGTGCTGCGCGCGGACCTTTTCGATACAGTCCACTATGGCTTGAGGGATACTTCTAGTGTTTATGTTAGCTATGGTGGGATCCAATAAGATCTCGGGGGCCCTTTGGGCGTCCTGGGGGACATTGATACGACTGCCGTCGGAAAGTGTATAACCCATGTCCTCGGTGGGTGGATTAAGGCTACACGTCTGCTCTTTAATTTCGTTAACGGTTTCGAAATCAAGATCGGGATTAGCAAGCTTTTGTGAGACGAAGTTCGTAAGCTGGTTACCGGTCAAGTCACTTGACACAAGAGTGTCTAGCATGGCATTTCCTTGATAAAGAGCCACACAGTTGGATACTCCTGCTCCAGACTCCATCACAACCCCGTTCAGCTTCCCCGTAGCATACAGGGACAAAACGTTGGTGTACGCTAGGAAGACAGCCGGAACATTAAACTTCTCAAACATGAGTTGGACAATCTTCTCTTTGTTGAGTTTCGTGTTTGTCAGTGGCTGACACAAGAGGACGGCGTTCTCATCAGGCTTGACCCCCAATTCCGTGAATGTATTTCGGAGAAGCTGTTCGGCGTCCTCCCAGTCTGTAACTTGTCCATTTTCGATAGGATACCTTCCATTCAGGACAGCCTGTTTAAAGGGAACAATACTATTAAAGTATAGATACAATAGTATAAAAGTCATTAGGCATCATAGTTGTTATTTTTTGTTCGGGATTACAAACAAAGAAACAACATTTTTATGAGGAATTAATTACGATATTATAAATGTTCTTATTCAGCGTATTCCAATTTTGGCGTAGTATCGACTGTTTAACTCATTAGCGCATTAATGAATAGGGGCACCTATAATTTGAACAACACAGGACAAAATACAGTAACTTTACTTAATAAGATTTAGCGCAATATATGAAGCGTGAAAATCCCCTGAAATGTATGAAGCGTTGAAATAGTCCGTTTACAGTTTATAACTGAGTATAAACAGCAAAATGATAGAACATAGAATTAAACTGGCTCTTTTTCATCTAACATTTATTCCATAATTACTACTATTATCATTTTAAAATATAAGCCTTTGAGTAAATAGTGATAGCTTTGCATGAATAGTGATGATCATAAGGCGATATTTTGACTGTCGATAGACCAGGATACCGAACTGGTTTTAGTTAAAATAAATGATATGTTGATCTACGGTCTGAAGTATTGAACTGTGACTCCCATAATTATTACAGTCTGATAATTACCTACCATTGCTCTCCTAAACTGGCCTTTAATGTTTTACTATACGTTACATAGAAATACAAGTTACGAAAAAGACAAATTGTGAATAATTACCTCCTCGAAGTTAATAATTTTACATTATGATGCTGGATATGGATACTAGTGACAACAGAAAGTCTTTCAAAAGAAGGATACAGTATATCTATTTCATTTAAAGCGTTTTTGTTAACATTGTGTACCTGGCTTATAAAGTACAAACAGTTCATGAAATATGTTGTAGATGGGTTAGAACATACGTATTGGGTGTTAATGAAAACAGAACGAGGTGTTGAAATAACAGTACGATAATGGAGAACAACTGGTTGCAAATTCTATTAAAGTATATAAGGATCGATGTATATTACTCTTACTCTGATGATTAGACGATTAAATACGTAAAAAGTAACATTGGAAAAACTATACAATTTTAATGTTATTTTTCTTCTGTGCGTATTGGTTCTAACGAGAGTTGAACTATTAAGGTTCTTAAGTTTTAATACGCGACCAGAATACTGAAAAGGCGTTGACTTACCTTTTGTTGTTTTTCTGTTAGTACACAAGTGGGACTGCTGCCACCCTTCATACCCGCCTTGACACTCCAAGACCCCAGGTCTATCACCACAACTCCCTGCCCAGACATTTCTTTGGTAAAGTTATTTCTTCTTCCTGTTGACGTTTAAAGCGGCAATATAACATAGAGCTGATACGTACCTGTATATATACCTATCAAAAACCCCGCGATAAACATTATGTGTTGACTTCCTACTCCATATAAGGATAGCATTTCTACTCCATATAAGGAAGGCATGCTAATCAAGTGTTCAGGATTTGGCACGTAACCTGAAGTATGTATGGTGTTCATGCAGTAGTATAGACACATTAATGAGAGCAATTTAAAGGCGTAATATCATTATATGTATCAAACAGATCTAGGACGTAACCTGAAGTATGTACGATTATCACATATAGTAGTGTGTACATGTTAATAAGTAAAAGTCGTGATATCTATATGACATGGGAGCAAATTTAGCACGTAACCTGAAGTAGGTACGGTTATCAAAATTGAACTATGGTATAACTTGATGAAGTTAAATGCGCGATATCATTATATTTCTGGATAGTATACAGTATATCGTCCTATTTGTATATAATGCCATGATATCACACAACTTATTTAATTCCGGTTCATCTATGATACTTTTACTTTAAATGTTTCTGAGAGAAATAATAATTATTAGAAGATTTTAAATAAAGTGACATAATAAAGCGACGCATCCTTTACAATTACGTGTATTTGCAACAGTTCTATTGTTCATAATATAATACAAGAACAATCAAAACAATATTTACATATTGCACACAGTTTTAAAATTATGAAAGGTCTTTCATGTCGAAAAGCTACACATTACATTAGTTTAACGAGGTAAATGAGGCGTTAGTCGTTAAAAACGTATTTTATCTCGCTTTTGACTAGATAAAACCTTTCATATGCTTATCAAACGTGCATTTGCACGGACAGTGGCGGTACATTGTACGATGGTAACGTATGACATAGTGGTGGTACATGTATTATTGTATGACATTTATAGTGGTGGTACATGTATTATCGTATGACATAGACAGTGGTGGTACATGTATTATTGTATGACATAGACAGTGGTGGTACATGTATTATCTTATAACATAGACAGTGGTGGTACATTGTAATATGGTAACGTATGACATAGTGGTGGTACATGTATTATCGTATTACATAGAAAGTGGTGGTACATTTGTTATTGTATGACATATATAGTGGTGGTACATGTATTATTGTCTGACATAGACAGTGGTGGTACATGTATTATCGTATGACATAGACAGTGGTGGTACATTGTACTATGGTAACGTATGACATAGTGGTGGTACACGTATTATTGTATGACATAAATAATGGTCGAACATGAATTAGTGTATGACATAGACAGTGGTGGTACAAGTATTATCGTATGACATAGACAGTGGTGGAACATTGTACTATGGTAACGTATGACATAGACAGTGGTGGTACATGTATTATTGTATGACATAGATAGTGGTCGAACAAGAATTATTGTATGACATATAAAGTGGGGATACATGTATTATTTTATAACAAAGACGGTGGTGGTACATGTATTATCGTATGACATAGAGGTGGTGGTACATTGTACTATGGTAACGTATGACATAGTGCTGGTACATGTATTATTGTATGACATAGATAATGGTCGAACATGTATTATCGTATGACATAGACAGTGGTGGTACATGTATTATTGTATGACATAGATAGTGGTGGTACACGTATTATCGTATTACATATATAGTGGTGGTACATTTGTTATTGTATGACATATATAGTGGTGGTACATGTATTATTGTATGACATAGATAGTGGTGGTACACGTATTATCGTATTACATATATAGTGGTGGTACACGTATTATTGTATGACATAGACAGTGGTGGTACATGTATTATCGTATGACATAGACAGTGGTGGAACATTGTACTATGGTAACGTATGACATAGACAGTGGTGGTACATGTATTATTGTATGACATAGATAGTGGTGGTACACGTATTAGCGTATTACATATATAGTGGTGGTACACGTATTATTGTATGACATAGACAGTGGTGGTACATGTATTATCGTATGACATAGACATTGGTGGTAAATGTATTATCGTATAACATACATGTATTGTTAATGTATGACATATATAGTGGTGGTACATGTCTTATCGTATTACATATATAGTGGTGGTACACGTATTATTGTATGACATAGACAGTGGTGGTACACGTATTATTGTATGACATAGACAGTGGTGGTACATGTATTAATGTAAGACATAGACAGTGGTGGTACATGTATTATCGTATGACATATATAGTGGTGGTACACGTATAATTGTATGACATAGACAGTGGTGGTACACGTATTATCGTATTACATATATAGTGGTGGTATATGTATTATCGTATTACATATATAGTGGTGGTACATTTGTTATTGTATGACATAGACAGTGGTGGTACACGTATTATCGTATGACATAGACTGTGGTGGTATATGTATTATCGTATTACATATGTAGTGGTGGTACACGTATAATTGTATGACATAGACAGTGGTGGTACATGTATTATTGTATGACATAGACAGTGGTGGTACATGTATTATTGTATGACATAGACAGTGGTGGTACATGTATTATCGTATGACGTAGACAGTGGTGGTACATGTATTATTGTATGACATACAGTGGTGGTACATGTATTATCGTATTACATATATAGTGGTGGTACACGTATTATTGTATGACAGAGACAGCGGTGGTACATGTATTATTGTATGACATAAACAGTGGTGGAACATGTATTAATGTATGACATAGACAGTGGTGGTACACGTATTATCGTATGACATAGACAGCGGTGGAACAGGTATTATTGTATGACATAGACAGTGGTGGTAGACGTATTATTGTATGACATAGACAGGGGTGGAACATGTATTATTGTATGACATAGACTGTGGTGATACATGTATTATTGTATGACATAGACAGTGGTGGAACATGTATTATTGTATGACATAGACAGTGGTGGTACACGTATTATTGTATGACATAGACAGTGGTTGAACATGTATTATTGTATGACATAGACTGTGGTGATACATGTATTATTGTATGACATAGACAGCGGGGGTACATGTATTATTGTATGACATATATAGTGGTGGAACATTTATTATTGAATGACATAGACAGTGGTGGAACATGTATTATCGTATGACATAGACAGTGGTGGTAAAAGTATTATTGTATGACATAGACAGTGGTGGTACATGTATTATCGTATTACATATATAGTGGTGGTACACATCTTATTGTATGACATAGACAGCGGTGGTACATGTATCATTGTATGACATAGACAGTGGTGGTACATGTATTATTGTATGACATAGACAGTGGTGGTACATTTGTTATTGTATTACATAGACAGTTGTGGTACATGTATTATTGTATGACATAGACAGTGGTGGTACACGTATTATCTTATGACATAGACAGTGGTGGTACATGTATTATTGTATGACATAGACTGTGGTGGTACACGTATTATTGTATGACATGAACAGTGGTGGTACATGTATTATCGTTTGACATAGACAGTGGTGGTACATGTATCATTGTATGACATAGACTGTGCTGGTATATGTATTATTGTATAATAACAACAGTGCTATAGATAGCGTGTGTACTTGTATTGTAGTAAAGCTTATGCTGTTGTACAGGTATGTTTGTATGACCTACAGTTGTTACGATTCCCTATATTTAGGTCACAGTTCCATGAATATCAGATGTGATTTTCTTTTTAAGTGCAAATAAAGTTTTTAAACATTTATAAAAAAAATATTTTCTCTGTTGTTCCTTTCAAATAGTCATTGATATAAACATTTGTTGTTAGTACATCTTAATTATCAAAATTACATTTAAATACAAATGTTATGTGTGACAATTATAGTAAATCATGAGAAATCAGGTAATTGCTATTGCACATCGTTTAGGGTCAAAACAAGTATACATGATTATCTGGATATTAAATGATCTAACATAATTATGCATGAAATAGTTGACAATTGAGATTTTTAAGTACAAATATTTGCCATTTTCATAAAATGACATTTTATGCTGAAACTTCATTGATGACGTTGTTATTGACGTTTAATTATTCTGCTTGCTACAATATATTGTAATAACTCACTGACATCGCTTACTCAGAATTAGTCTCATTTTGATTCTAACGTTTTAAAATAATGCTCAAGAACAACACAGCTACACTATGTTGTTATCACAGCATTGCCATCGACCAAAATCTCGAACCATATGGAGACACTAATGGCCATATTACATTTATCTAAATTGAATAGCACATGCTTTGACTGGATGAATACACCAAGGGAATATGTGTACCGGGTATAATAGATTTAAAAAATCTTAAATGCAATTGTTTTCCTAACTATCAAGTCTATCAGAAGATATTGATTTATTTACATGCGTTCTGGTTTTCGAGGATTTTTAATTGTTTCACATATATATGATTTCCCTTATGTATGAAGTAATTTATTTCAAACTCATTACGTGTCAGTCAACACTGGCGACACGAGCAGGACAACTACTATTGACAGTTCATATTACAGCAGTTTACAATATAACAACAGGAGGATACAAAAGTGACAACCAAACTGTCAGTCGAACTCAAAATCAACAAAACTGGGTCAAACAATTAACAACGGAATGATTTACATGGAGAACGAACAAGGAGTTTCTATGTGAACAATGATTCTAAGTCTACTCTCAAAGACACGTGCCACAGGCATGGTTCTAACGATGAGC
>NW_018403776.1:137850-138730 GCF_002113885.1 Mizuhopecten yessoensis | reverse complement strand
ATTTTCATTCTCAAACTTTGTTGGGCTCTATCCCAGGAAGCCATCAGCCAAATATGAAGATTCTATACCTTTTAGTTCTTCAGAAGAAGTCGTTTGAAGTTTTTGACATATTTGACCCCTGTGACCTTGAAAGTAGGTCAAGGTCATTTTCGTTCTCAAACTTTGTCGGGCTCCTACCAAAAAAGCTTTCAGTCAAATATCATGACTCTAGGCCTGTCCGTTCTTCAGAAGAAGAGGACGAGGACGGATGACGGACGCCGCACCATGACATAAGCTCACTTGCCCTTCGGGCAGGCGAGCTAAAAAACTAACTTTGAAGAAGAAAGCTCAACCAGTATGTTTCTAATTAGTATAACACATATAAAATATTAAAAAAAATCTCGTATGTTAATTTTGAAATTTATTGAATATATATATAATATGCCAGTAACTGGCATATGATTTAATTAGGATTTAAAATAGCTCCAGATCAGACTTCTGGCCACCGTTTTAGATTGATAGAGTTTTGTGTGTGAATGCAATATTTATCATGAATGCAAACTAAATAGTTATATCATATTTTATATAACAAATATCGACAGTTTCGATTGACTTATATTATTTTCAGTCTCTTAATCGGTGTATTCCTCTAAATTTTTCTATTAATAAGTGAAGGTGTTTGACTCACCTGTCCCCTTGTTTTAACAGTATATTTAGACAATTGGGATTTCCAACTTTTAGCCCTTTATAGCATCACCGATGACTCTTAGAAGGAATTCAATTTTGGCATACTTTATGTATTACCTATCTATTACAGTACCTATATTTTCAAGACGTACCATCATGCAAAACTCAAGTCCGAAAACATTCATTTTTTCCGAGAACAATAATTGATTGGACC
>NW_018403776.1:118524-137836 GCF_002113885.1 Mizuhopecten yessoensis | reverse complement strand
CCATCAGATATCTAGATATTTCTGAACTTGGAAAATTGACTGCCTTCAAATCTACCATTGCAAAACTACCATAAATCTGTAATCGGCATTTTTATTTATTTACTTTAATTTTATTTATTTAATTATCTTTCTTCCCTATCATTATGCAACGATCTCCAATAACATAATCTTCAACCTGTTGAAGGCGGATGTTGTATAGTAGAAGTAGAATAACCCATCATTGTGCAAAATTCAAAATGAATCAAATTATGTTGCAATAATTTCCATGTTAGATGCCAAAATGACTGACCTATTTTTGTCGCAAGAAAAGCAATTAAAGTGTCAACATTAATTGTTTTAAATATGCGATGTTTAATAATTTTTTGTTTATCTTGTATCTTGGCCTAAATAGAGCCGTTTTTAGACTCAATACGTAATACGAATCCATAGATACTTACATGGATTTTCAACTAACATCGTTAGGCCGAAGGGAGGTAAGCAAGATTGGTTGCGCTTCACATCGTATGCTGTTCTGCAAATTATATCAACAGCGTTGCCTTGAGCTCGAATATTATCCGGGTAGTTTTCTGGTGGTGTTTCCGGAAATGGCGGTGTGAATGGACATTAAATCAAGATTTGTTTTGACCGACCTTCACAGGAAAGATGAAAACTATCAAACGAATAGCTCGTGGAATATGTGACTTTGTAAATGTAATTGAGTACATGAAACATGGAAAATACCCAACAGACGCTACTGACGGCGAAAAACGAAGCCTTCGGAAACGCTCCAAGAGCTTCAGGCTGGATGGCGAAAATCTTTATTATTTGATGAATACGTCAGAAAGTAGTGATGACGTTTCAAAGAGACATGATCGTCTGGTTGTTCTTACGGATGAACAACGTCTGGAGATTATTGCAGAAGCACATGTAGATCCAAGAGGTACAAATACACCATAAATGCGTTGGTGTTGACATGGTCCAATTAAACCAGGGGTTCGATTTACCCTGTTCGGTGATGGCGGATAAAATATTCCACCCCTTCAGTTTATAAGGACCGGGCCTTCAAATGGCACCGTTGGGACACGGCTTCGTCTTTTTAACGTTTTAAATATGTATATACGGCCTGGTCATGCTAAATGAGCAGATTTATTTTAATAAAAAAAGCCTGTTAACGTGGTTCGTTCCATAAAAAGTGATAGAGCATAATGATTGTCTCTCTGACCAGAAGAATAATGACTGGGAGAGGCAGAAATTCTGGGAAGAGAGGGATGGACCTAAAAATAAAATACTTATTGGCTTGGACATTTGAGAGTTAACAATTAATATGTGATTAAATCTATTTTTTAACGAAGTAGGTTCTTGGTCTTTAATTATCATTTTCATTTTATTTAAAAAAAAGTGTAGTAGATACGTGTAGATTATTAACAGCTGTAGAACTAAAAAAATAAATAAATATTGAATCCACTGAAGTTTATAAGGTCTACCAAAAATTTAAGCTCTTTAGATTAAAAATTTGAAGCAACATTATGAACCAATTTGTAAAAACCTGATATTACATGAAAAAAAACCTCAGCACAATTAGTTGGACTGAAATAAGCCAGAGTTTCCTCTGGCCCTGACACCAGAGGTAGACAATATGACATATTAATAAAATCTATAACCTGTAACTGAGCGTGATTGGATTATCTCAGTCGAGGGGTAAGATTCTGTAACATAATCACAACCGAAGCGTAAGCCGAGGCTGAGATGTTACAGAATCTTAGTCCGTGGCAATATAAACAGATCTCGCTCAGTTACAGGTATTAGATTTTTTTCTCTTGCATCTTTTAGTTCTAAAAAGTATTCAATTTTGCTAAAGACTACAAGTATCCAAACTTCCAACTAAATATGCATGGTCTCTTCACTACTAATTGACATTTGAAATCTTCCATGTAAAACTGTAGTCCATCTGTACAAAGAAGACAACGTACTTAACAATGTAGAATATATTTTATCTACAACATCAGATATTTAACTACATTATGTACAATGCAGATTGTCAGTTTCGAGCCGTTTAGGAGGGGATGAATATGTTGCTGTGTAAAAATTCCGCAAAATGTCACTTAAAGGTACAGTCAGATCGGATGAGTTAGAAAAATCTTACATGGGGTATGGCGTGTGATATCGCTGTCTGAGGTGCAAGAAAGATGATTGTCTGGTGTTGGACATCTATCTGTCAAAAGAAGTCGGGCCAGAGGAAACTCTGTCTAGGACTTAAGTTCAGTCATCTTTGAAATCCAAGATCTACTTTTAATATACAATCTCTGCTCCATTGGAATATGTCATAACTAAATTGCAGGCTTAATATAGCTTACAGTTAGACATTTGATTGGTTTCAGATGTAAAAAAGAACTGACCAATCACTGGACTGATACATGTCCTTTCAATAGTACAGATCTAGAGGAAACAAAGGTGCCTTTGATTTTGTCATTATGTATTCCAAAGATGTTAAACTTCAGATGGAAATTCAGACAGGTGTTTAAGCTGTACTAACTGACCTCCTGCAGCTGGTCGCTGGCAATAGATCTGTCGCTACGTCCAAGATAATACATTATGCTGATCACTCCATGTAAATGTGCGTAGAGTTGGATGTCTTCAATATATATAAACAAGAGTTGTAAATTGGTGCCCGTTGCTGCCTAAAGCATGTATATATAAATCAAAAGAAAACATGCTATGAAATTAGGATTGTGAAATATGATTTTTTTAGCCAGTACTAATTCAAATGATGAATGCGAGAAACTGACTTTACAGAATGTTTCTACCAAGTACAGTGTCTTCAGGTTTATGTACAGTATGCAAAGAATTATTGCACTATACAATTTTTAATGGTTTAGTTCTACCATTGCTAATAGATTAAATGTAGAGATAATATTTTTACCATGTGCTGATTAATTTACAGGTGTTCATCTGGGTCGAGAAAAGGCCACAGCAATTATCAACAAGAAGTACTACTGGGTGGGCGTGTCCAACATGGTAAGGGAGTATTCACGAGCATGTCAGGTTTGCCGAGCCAACAGGGCAGCCCAGAGCCAGGCCTACGAACTTTACCGTTCACAAATAACCAGTACAGCCAAAGAAGAAGACGAATTCCACGATGTCGAAACAGCTTCATCATTATCCTCTTCCTTGATGTCCACTTCCTCTGACCTGGCTGATGATTCCATCAAAATGGAATGGCAAATATCATCAGACCCTATGGCATTTGGTGAAGTGGTAGGTGTATTAAAACATACTTTAAAGATGGTTGTGCAAACCAGTTTAGATTGATTACATCATCATATTAATTCATGTAGTTTAGTGATAACATGTGTAAATAAGTGGAAATAAACAGATACAAGTATAAATGTCATGAAAAAAAAATAAAAAAAAAATTCTTGAAGTTCCTACCTGTTCTCTTTGTGGTCCTTAGTTGTGCATATTTCATTTTCAACTTGCATTGATTGGAAAAAATATGTCATTTAGCCATTTAAGTATGTTTTTGGTATTCCTCTTAAAGCACTGTGTGTACATTTCTCAAACTTCACAAAAAAGTTCTTCCTGTTCCCTAGCTTTGAATATTTCATTTTGAGATTCAAGCTGTGCGATNCAATATAATATTTAATGAGAATATTTTGCTATGACTGGTTAAATATTCAGGTGAGCGATACAGGCCCTCTTGGGCCTCTTGTTTTTTTTATATGGATGCCCAAAACCAGAAACATTTCGTCTTTTTCACACATTGCCTTTCTAGTCAAATAACAGAATTAACCTGTTTTTGAAAGACTTTTTGTCAAACACAGCAGTATTAAGTTTTGATTAAAAAGTCTTAACATAAATCCAACAGATACAGGTAAGAGAAAAGATCTCTCTGGGATCTCTTATGTTTTGTCTTAATTACCTGGTAATGTTGAAAATAAAATTACCTTTATATTGTATATATATTATATGCCACCCATTAAAAAGTTTTATTTAACATTTTCTGTTTGCTAGAAATCACTTGTTATTAATATGTGATGATTTGTAGGTGGAGCTGTCGGTTTTGGGTCCGTACAAGTGTCAGAAGAGTAGCCGATATGTGGTGGTTTTCCTGGATGTGTTCTCTAGTTGGCCAGAAGCTTACCTTTTAGATACTGTGACACCAGCAGATATTACACACCTCGTCATGAAATGGGTCTGTAGGTCAGTGGATTTATTTTTTCTCTCTTTCTTTATTTTACGCATGGTATCACTGCTGAACTTTTCTATGCAAGCCAAATTCGCTTATAGTCTTTAAAATGCTATTTAGCTATAAGTGCACACTGAAGGATTTATGGTCATAGTGGAATTGAAAAGACACACAAGAAGTGTTTGTGTGTATGTGTTACCTATAGCTAGTTTTTTTTGTACCAGATGTACCATGAAATATTTGATATTGAAATGAAATCCAACACATAAAGGTGCTGAGTATGGAGCCTCGGTTAACACTGACATTTCTTATTATGCCTCTACATGTTATTTCTTCTTAAACAAAGTCAACAAGAGTACCGCAGGGCAGAACAATATACGCCCGTCGAATGCCATAAAGTGTTATATACTTTCTTACATTGAAATAAGATCTGCATCATTCTAAGAGTGGTTAGCTGACATGCTATAAAAAATGTAGAAGAAAATCTCCACACAAAAAATCAAATACTGAAATAAACAAAGGGCAATAACTTTTGCAAAAATTGTTGAATCAAAATTCTTTGAAGGGAGACACAACTTCATATCATGATTATAATGTATACCAAGTTTCAAAGAGATCCGTTGAAAAATGTAGGAGGAGATTGCTGGACAAACAATAGTTTTACATCACTGACAATTTCAGCCAATGACATGTAAAATTGGACAGTTACTCTTCAAAAGATATACAAAAACAAATGCATTTCTGTACACATAGTAATTAGGTTGTTTTTGCATGGTGCAAAGTTAGCTAATTTTGATGTTCAAAATCCAGTATTTGATTTTCAATATTTATGTTGTATTGAGATATTGATAATGATACAGGGAATGATATGTACATGTAACAATTTGTAAAATTCACTTTTGCGTCATCTCAGAAAACACACATGTGAGGAAAAAACCCTTATATGTGCATTGGTTTGTTGTATAATGTCGCTTACCGGTAGTTAGTTTGATGATGTCTACTGACTTGCTCTGATTTATAGGTTTGGAGTGATGCAGAACCTAAATGTGAAGGACTGTGGACCATCATGCTCAACGACTCAGTGTCAACCCTTAACCAAAGTGTTGAAGGATCAGGGTCTTTTTGATGTGACTATACATCAGTGTTCCACTGTTTGGAATTCATGTGAGTTGTGGTGTTACCTTAAAAATAAACCAATGCCCCCAAAGGTATGGCTTGATGTGAAACAGGATTGGATTTGTTTTTCACTTTTATATTGCATGATGTATATTTTTACATTAACAGTTAATCATGATCTGTATTACTGCTGATATACATGTACATGTAAGAATAAAAATGAGCAGTAAAATGTTTAAAATCAAGAAATAGGTACACTTTAACTAAGCACAATATTAATGGCATCTTTAAGTCCTATTATTAAATACAGACACCACTAATCCTGATGTGCCAATATCTGGCCACCATTTACGAGGTTATCCAGATATCCAGCCATCACTAATCTGGTTGTTTCACTTTCAAGTCACCACTGTATAATCTGGTTGTCCCATCACATTATTTAGCCACTATTATTCTGGTTATACATGAACCACTTCCAAGTCGCCAATAATGCAGTTGTAATTCAAATAGAAACAGCAGATAAGCATGTGATGATTAAATGTTTTTCTTCTTGAAGATGAAAATAAATTCTGTATCATTACATGTATTGTAATTGTGATATGCTGTATTTCTAAATGCTTCTGTGATTTACTTTTTAACTTGTGTCTTTCAGCTGCACAATGGAATGAAGTAGAAAAAAAAGTTGTCAGTTTTATTGAGAATAATGAGTGTTGGGATAAGTGTTTAGATTTTGCCCTTTTGCCTCTGCGTATATCTAGAGGAAAAGATGCGCAGTACACACCAAGCTATTTAACATTTGGCAGGTAATATATGCATGTATTGTACTCATTTTCAATTATGTTTGTAATTTGAATGAATAATTTACACATCTAACTGAAACATTGATTTGAGTGAAGCACTGCCATATAATATAACTAAGTGTCTGTGATTTCTGAACCAAATATATGTGTAGCAGTTAATATTAATGAGCATTACATTTATTTACCACAGGGAATTCCGCCTGCCCCTATACCTATCACATCGAGTGGATGTCAGCTGCACAAGTGCCACACTGGACCCCCACCTGACAATAGGCCAGATGCAGTGCTCAACTGATAGACTAGTCCAACTCTACACAGAATATACCAGTGATATGGGGAAAGAAGTCACGGAACAAAACGTTGAGGTGACGGACAAAACCGACTTTAAAGTACCCACAAATTCTAATCTGTCTGGAAAGAAACGTGGAAAAAGAAAGAGAGGCTTGCAACAAACCGACAAAGAGGTGGAAGAGAACAATGATAATAGTGATGTTGTTTACAGTACTGAGGGTTCAGAGGGTAATACAGACGTTCCTTTGTCTACAGGGCTGCCCAAGGGGGCAAAAAAGCGTAAACCCAGACATTCCCAGCAGCTCAAGGATAGCAAACATATCAAAACAGAATCAGCCAAGGAGGCAGATAATGATGGAGATTTTGAAAAATATGATCAAGAAATGTGCAAGGTACTCACTAATGTAGCGGGAAACTTTCCCTAAGTCAGATATTTGCCCTTAACCAGTGAAATCGAAATTCATCGAGTGTTGACTTGGCCTTTCACATGTAATAACTATATATTGTATACTGTGTATGTCATGATAATTCATCCCTCAATACCATTTTCAACATTTTGATATCAAATAATTGCACATGTGTATATTCATTCATGATATTCATTTCTATTCAACAATATATGTATATAAGGAATTTTATAGCAACATAAGTACACAAATTTATGAACGTCTCATATATCACAACCAGCTCAGTTAATGTTTCATCATGCTTTAGATGTGTTATACGTATACAGAGACATTGTGATCTGTTGGACTTTTCAGATATCCTTAGATGTGTTCTATAGAAGCATTTTGACCTACTTGGAAGAACAGACGTACCCTCGTGGGAGTAGTGAACACCTGAAGCGGTCCGTCAGAAAAGCCCACACTAGTTACTCTGTAGAAGATGGAAAACTCATGTACAACATCGGATCTACTGGCAAAAAGCAGGTGATCACCACACTGAAGAGCAGGATGGAACTCCTGAAGTCTGCACATATAGACTCAGAAGGTATTATAAACTGTTACTCCTATGTATGTGTCTCTTTCCCTGCAGTGTAATGGTAATTATAAACTGTTACTTCTATGTATGTGTCTTTTTCCCTGCAGTGTAATGGTAATTATAAACTGTTACTCCTGTGTATGTGTCTCTTTCCCTGCAGTGTAATGGTAATTATAAACTGTTACTCCTATGTATGTGTCTCTTTCCCTGCAGTGTAATGGTAATTATAAACTGTTACTCCTATGTATGTGTCTCTTTCCCTGCAGTGTAATGGTAATTATAAACTGTTACTCCTATGTATGTGTCTCTTTCCCTGCAGTGTAATGGTAATTATAAACTGTTACTCCTATGTATGTGTCTCTTTCCCTGCAGTGTAATGGTAATTATAAACTGTTACTCCTATGTATGTGTCTCTTTCCCTGCAGTGTAATGGTAATTATAAACTGTTACTCCTATGTATGTGTCTCTTTCCCTGCAGTGTAATGGTAATTATAAACTGTTACTCCTATGTATGTGTCTCTTTCCCTGCAGTGTAATGGTAATTATAAACTGTTACTCCTATGTATGTGTCTCTTTCCCTGCAGTGTAATGGTAATTATAAACTGTTACTCCTATGTATGTGTCTCTTTCCCTGCAGTGTAATGGTAATTATAAACTGTTACTCCTATGTATGTGTCTCTTTCCCTGCAGTGTAATGGTAATTATAAACTGTTACTCCTATGTATGTGTCTCTTTCCCTGCAGTGTAATGGTAATTATAAACTGTTACTCCTATGTATGTGTCTCTTTCCCTGCAGTGTAATGGTAATTATAAACTGTTACTCCTATGTATGTGTCTCTTTCCCTGCAGTGTAATGGTAATTATAAACTGTTACTCCTATGTATGTGTCTCTTTCCCTGCAGTGTAATGGTAATTATAAACTGTTACTCCTATGTATGTGTCTCTTTCCCTGCAGTGTAATGGTAATTATAAACTGTTACTCCTATGTATGTGTCTCTTTCCCTGCAGTGTAATGGTAATTATAAACTGTTACTCCTATGTATGTGTCTCTTTCCCTGCAGTGTAATGGTAATTATAAACTGTTACTCCTATGTATGTGTCTCTTTCCCTGCAGTGTAATGGTAATTATAAACTGTTACTCCTATGTATGTGTCTCTTTCCCTGCAGTGTAATGGTAATTATAAACTGTTACTCCTATGTATGTGTCTCTTTCCCTGCAGTGTAATGGTAATTATAAACTGTTACTCCTATGTATGTGTCTCTTTCCCTGCAGTGTAATGGTAATTATAAACTGTTACTCCTATGTATGTGTCTCTTTCCCTGCAGTGTAATGGTAATTATAAACTGTTACTCCTATGTATGTGTCTCTTTCCCTGCAGTGTAATGGTAATTATAAACTGTTACTCCTATGTATGTGTCTCTTTCCCTGCAGTGTAATGGTAATTATAAACTGTTACTCCTATGTATGTGTCTCTTTCCCTGCAGTGTAATGGTAATTATAAACTGTTACTCCTATGTATGTGTCTCTTTCCCTGCAGTGTAATGGTAATTATAAACTGTTACTCCTATGTATGTGTCTCTTTCCCTGCAGTGTAATGGTAATTATAAACTGTTACTCCTATGTATGTGTCTCTTTCCCTGCAGTGTAATGGTAATTATAAACTGTTACTCCTATGTATGTGTCTCTTTCCCTGCAGTGTAATGGTAATTATAAACTGTTACTCCTATGTATGTGTCTCTTTCCCTGCAGTGTAATGGTAATTATAAACTGTTACTCCTATGTATGTGTCTCTTTCCCTGCAGTGTAATGGTAATTATAAACTGTTACTCCTATGTATGTGTCTCTTTCCCTGCAGTGTAATGGTAATTATAAACTGTTACTCCTATGTATGTGTCTCTTTCCCTGCAGTGTAATGGTAATTATAAACTGTTACTCCTATGTATGTGTCTCTTTCCCTGCAGTGTAATGGTAATTATAAACTGTTACTCCTATGTATGTGTCTCTTTCCCTGCAGTGTAATGGTAATTATAAACTGTTACTCCTATGTATGTGTCTCTTTCCCTGCAGTGTAATGGTAATTATAAACTGTTACTCCTATGTATGTGTCTCTTTCCCTGCAGTGTAATGGTAATTATAAACTGTTACTCCTATGTATGTGTCTCTTTCCCTGCAGTGTAATGGTAATTATAAACTGTTACTCCTATGTATGTGTCTCTTTCCCTGCAGTGTAATGGTAATTATAAACTGTTACTCCTATGTATGTGTCTCTTTCCCTGCAGTGTAATGGTAATTATAAACTGTTACTCCTATGTATGTGTCTCTTTCCCTGCAGTGTAATGGTAATTATAAACTGTTACTCACATGTATGTGTCTCTTTCCCTGCTATGTAATGGTAATTATAAACTGTTACTCCTATGTATGTGTCTCTTTCCCTGCAGTGTAATGGTAATTATAAACCATTATATATGTGTCACTTTCCCTGCAGTGTAATGGTAAACTTATAATCACTGGGATCGCTGTGGTTATGGAGGCCAGGTTTATAAAGAGTTTAAGCTGATGTTGAGTCATCCAGTCTTCATGCATTATATATGTATTTCGGGGAAGTTTAAAAATTATTTAAGCATCGATACATTTTAAAATGTTAATACGTTTTGTAAAGAATCTCATAAAATAGAACATTTATTACATCCTTGCATCAAATGAGTATAAGGTATTGCCTCGACCGTGTATGTGTCTGCATTTGACAAAGTTTCCAGAGCATATCTCGACATCTTTTCATGCATTGACATCAGACTAGACACAAAGGCACATCATATCAAGGTGTGTTGTGTACCAAATTCACATAGTTGTGACCTCTTTTATATTTTGACCTTTGACCACCTATGCAAAAACATAGGCTTACTGAGCAATGCTATGCTACAATTTTATTTCTTTCAATTTTTTTCACAAGAAAGTTTGAAGTAAAATGAACATATCATTAAGATAGGCACTAATTCTAAAAGAAAAACACCTCTGAGAAGTTATTAAAATATCACAATCGCAAGAAATTAGTTTAAATCACAGCAGTTCTTATTGTAGTGCTTAATATGAAAAATAAGATATATTTTGGTAAATTTTGTCTAGCATAACTATATCAATGATACACATCCTATATAGATGTTTATCACACAGAGAAAAATTGATGTGTATCTGTATAGTGGGGTAAACAAGTCTAATTTGTCATCTTTATTGTCCTGTCTGTGGCAGTGTTTCATATGGGAACACATATGTAGGGTGTGGACATATCAACGGAGCCCACAGTTGGAGTTAAATCTTATTTTGATAATTCCTAATGTAATATATATTGACAGGTAATCACATGCCCGTACGACATGTGACGAAGGAGTTATCCCAATACTACTGGAGAGGCATGGTGGCAGATTGTCAAGCATTTGTAGCTGCTTGTCCTACTTGTGATACGAAACGCTCTGAGAAAAAGAGGAATTTACAGGAAGTAGTCTTATTGGCTAGTATCCGAAAATTTGTAAGTTATTAATATCTGTATTGATAACATTTAAATCAATTAAATCTTCTTTCTGAAAAAAATGATCCACATTCTTGTCAAAAATAATTAAGTTAAACCCTTTGTTAAATCGAGGGTTGTCAACCTTCAAAATTTTGTTATTCACCTTAGCCGCTGCAAAATATCATGAAATGTTTACTGCTTTATTGTAGGAGAAAATTGCTGAAGTTGCAGAGAAACACTACTCCTTACTTATACAGTATCTACATAAGTCAAAGTTCCCGCCATCAACCACTGATAAAGATAAAACTGCAGTTGAGAAGATAGCCTCCCAGTTTAAGCTTGTCAAAGGTGTCCTGTATTTGATGGACAAGTCGTCATCCATGTGTGTGGAAATAGCCAGTCGAGCCCGCAAAATGGCCATCAAATCTGCACACGCCAGTACAGGTATATATTAGAAACAGTCTGCTCAAATGAATAGCAGATAGCTAAAAATGTGAAACCAGGTACATACTGTTTAATGGACACAGCTAAGACCTATCATGACAAGGACACAATTGATTTGAAATAGATTTGATTTTGGCTCAATATTTTGCACAAGGTTAGACATTGTATGTGTAGCAGAACTGGACTGGGTCGATAACAGGAGACTTAAGTAGCTCAATTGGTAGAGCGCGCACATAGAGTTTGAGAGGTCCCAGGTTCTAGGTGCATTTGTCCACTATTACTACATTTGGTGCCTGTGACTAACCCTTGTTTAAAACACTGGGTGAGTGCATGGCAAGGGGATACCTCTGTTAGTGTCAGCCTATAATAAGTGGTTGCTTTAACAGCGTTCAATGGCCATCAAGTTTATATTTAAATGGTTGTGAATGTAAATAAAGGACTCTCAGAAAAAGTTAGCTTGTAAAAGCGACTTATATATGGCAAGTTCAAAAGTTCACTGTAATTATCAATTTTCATATTGTCTGACATACAGAATCACTTTCACTCTTTAACCTTGTCTAGTATGGGTTTGTTTGGCCTTTTTCAGGAAGTGCTGTTCCTAGCTTTGAAGAACTCTGTGGGGAGGTCAGTCAAAAGTATATATGGCACAGCCTGACCACAGATGTGCATCATTACCTGACCACACTGGAGACTACAGCTCAGGCATGTACAACAGTCAGACCAACGAATGTAGAAAAGAAGCGGTTGGAGTTCCTTGAATTTTTTGTAAGTACATATACATGTTTTAAAAATCGAATTTTACAATGTTGCCTTGATATATATTTAGCAAATGACATTTCTAGCAAGGAAGGATTTAAGTGTGATCTTGTTATTAGGGCCCTTAAGTAATCAGTGTCTGCCTGTCCATCTATCCATCCACACTTTCACAAAAACCAAAAAGCTAATCCTTTCGAAATTTAACATGGTTATACACTGTGATATGTAGATGTGGAATAGGGGTTTCAAAAATGTCTAAGGTCAATGTAACTTACTATAACATCATGAGGAGAACAGTTCCTATCTCAGAATCCAAAAGACTTTTTTATTTTTTTATTTTTACATGATGATAATCTGATGTAGATGTGTGAAAAAGAGGTTTCTAAGGTCAAGGTCACTGCTACTAAGAATCGATCATGGGGGGTTGGGAGTATGGTCTTTATCTCAGAATCCAAAAGATTAACCTATTGGAAATTTTACGTCTTCTCACCACTTCGTATCTGAAATAAAAACACAAACACGCAAATATACATTTGCCGTACTAGCCCATCTTAAACCTAAATGATATGAAGATGTGCAAAAGAGGTTTAATTTTTTTCTCAGGTTAAGGTCAAGGTCATTGTAACTAGAAAAGGTCAGGCACATGGCAGTGTCCTTGGTGACCTGCCTGCTTTCTATTTTTGTAAGTAGATAGGAATGTTTTTTAACATGTTTATATCTGTCCTACATGAGTTGTACATGTTTTCACCTGGTCTGAATAATAACTGAAAATACAAGTTGTATATCTGTTCAGTAGAATAACTTGTTATATATAGCTGTAACATATTGAAACGTAATAAGAGTTTTGTTCATTGTCGGCAATATTTTAGAGCCATTGTGGGGAACCTTCTTGTGGTCATTGACTTAATTTTTAAGCCCCTGTGCACAGTGCTCTTGGTAAATGAGAAATTGGTTCTAAACAACCCAGTTTTCATTGATACTAAATATCAATGTACGACCATTTGTATTTTATGGTGTGCAAATAACTTCATTTTCTTACCCTTGCTATAATCTATATTACTTAACTTTACTTACTTTACTTAAAGAATGATGAAAAAGCATTTTTTGAGAAACATGACAACCACTCTGTGACCAAATCAATCCAAGGCAAAGGCGAAGAGAATAATGAGGTGACTGCAGAGATTGGGCTGGACATGCATGTGTCTGAAGATGAAGATGAATGTGAAAGTGAAGAAATCAGCATGTCCAACAATTCTGAACAGCGTACCACGGATGAGACAGGGAGCGGTAATAAAACAGGAAGTGATTTGTGTCAAGGAACAGACACTGAGGTAGGACTGAGCAACTATGTGAGTAATACTCCTAACAAAGTCTACCTGGTGTCCACCACCAGGAATCCTACAGAAACCGAGTCGGCAATAACTGTACACATAACAGAAGAAGCAGATAAAGAAGGTAAAGACAATAAAAGTGACAAAGAGGAATCATCTCTATTAAGTGAAAAAGAAGGTGTTATCAGAAGGAAATCTCAACTCTCTGACCTTGGTGAAGGAGGATTGGTGCAGCTAGCTAATGCCCTGGCCCTGGTGTCTGATCCTCTGACCGAGGCAGCTGTCCAGTCTATTATTGATGGGTCAGACCCCACACAGAAGGGGAAGGTCACACTGCCCCAAAATCCCTCAACTAGGGCAACGAAGCTAACAAACAAGAAAACTACTGTAGGTGTTATCTCAACAAAAGTTCAATCCCAATTATCAAGCAGCCATTCCAACCCACAAGATACAGAAGAGGCGGAGGGTAAGACAAAACGTCAGGAGAATATCAAATAGGAGAGTGATTTTATAGCAGCAGATAGGTTAAACTTAAGTCTTATGTTTAGTTGGTATATACTGTTAATGGGGATATTTTTATGTTGGTCAATTTATGCGAAGAATTCAGTAATTTGTTTCTTTGTTTACATGGTTATTTCCACTCAATGTCTGAACAATAAAAAATCAATATTTGGAACAAGATTCAACAGTTTGGTATGAATAATAAATGCTATGTTTGTTTTGAACACAAACAGGAATTGAAAAAAATATTTTGCGAGCTTTCGAAAATGTCTGTTTCCTGTAAATTTGTCAAGCAAAGAGTGTAATTGACCGATGTCTCCACTTTAAACTGCTGAAAACAACTCACTAAGCCAGTGTTGAATCAGTAAAGTCAGCTGTCAGAAATCATACAGACATTTTGCCAAAATAGCACTCTTATACTGCAGGCAGTCAGGGGGATGGGTAACATACATGTATGTTTATAGTTTACCCATTCCACCCCTTAGTGGACAAAACAAACTTAGCATTTAGAAAAATAACTATATTGTGACTCAGCTGACTGTTAAGGCCCTTGGGCCTCTTGTTTTGGTGTTGCAGGTGAGGAGACTGGGGATGGCAAGAAGAAGAAGAGGACATGTTTATTCACCTGTGACATATGCAATCAGATCGTCCGTGGCAATGTCAAGTTTAAAAGTAAAGATACAATACTGCTCTCTCATATGTGTCTATTTCATGTAAGACAGTAGTCGGATGGGCGTAACCTCTGTAGGTGTGGTCGTCCTAGTGGATGATTGGAAAACAAAGATGGCCGGCAGGTGGTCGTATTGAGTTTGGGAGTAAAAGTTATTTAAGCTCTATTTACTGCTCAAAAAGTATGGGAGCGATCTTTCTTCAATTTCACATAAGGGTTCCTCTTGATTCTCAGTTGTGCATGTTAACTTTTGTGGTTGATCAAAAGACTGATTAAGATGGCGGACAGGCAAACTGATCAAACAGAAAAGAGAAAAGAAGAGAAAACATCAAACTGACATAGAACTTATAAAGATGATACAATGGTGGGCGCCAAGGTGATTTGGTTATTTTTCTTAATGTACATGAGGCAATTTGTGTCATTTAAAAAATTAACACCCCATTAGGTCAGCTACCTAGGCTAGTTGAAATATAAGATTACAGTGTTTCTAAAGAATGGATAAAGCTAGCATCATAATTTGAAGTATTTTCATTAGTATCATGAGTAATAAAATTACTCTTGCTTATTTTAAGAACATGACAACACTCTGTATGATCTGAATTAAATGACATAATTTTATGTTTCTGATTGACAGTTCACTTGGCTAAACACAATGGCCAGAAGCCATTCCAGTGTGAAGTGTGCAACAAGCAGTTCACTAATATCAAGTCCAAGCGTCTACACATGCGGAGACACACAGGAGTAACTCCTTATCTGTAAGTATAGAAATTAAATCGGCTTGATTTAATAACAAAAATTGAAATGAAATTAGTATAGAAATTAGCCACAATATCTAGTCTAGGTGACTACACATGCAGATACACATAACAGGTAGTAACTCTCCTTCTGTAAGTATATAAAAGGACTAGTGACATTAAGGGTCATTTCTGGCCTCATCAGGGATTTGAATTTAGTTGTTATATTCGTAATCTGGAATAAATGAAGTATGCAAATATGAAATTTCAAATTCATTCGACAACTGGTTTAGGAGATATGGCATCACAAAGAGAGACATAAACCCGCATTTTCGTAATAAAATGGATGAATACCGTCTGTTGTGTGCAATTTGGTTGAAAATTAGTCATTTTGAAGCAAATTAACTAAATAATTGGATTTTGAAAGCCTTCGCATGCAACAAACAAATAAATATCTTGACATGCTTAAACATTGTCATAGAGGCTTTCATTTCTGCATGCTAATTGTCCAAAAACACCATCTTTTGGCTATTTCTGCATAACAACACATTTTTGTTGCTATGGTGGAACATCTACACATGCGCATAGGAAAAAATCTTCACCAGGAAAGATAGCCCCAATTAACCAATATGATGTTTATAACAGAAATTGGTAAAACAATTCAATTTGAAATTTTTGCTTTTTATGAGGCCAAAAATGACCCATAACGCCAGCCCAAAGTCCTTTACCTAAAACAAAAGTCCTCGTGGCAACACATGCAGAGATACAACAGAATTCAATTTCTTGTTTGTTTCAGATAACAAAAGAAACAAGCGAGCTCTACAGGTCCAAAAGGGCTTTAATTGTTATAAAATGGTTAGGGTACAGCTGTTTGGTCTACTTGGAGCTATATTACAGATGTATAAATCACTTAGTCTGGTCTTTGTTTTATGTTTTAGGTGCAATCTCTGTGGAAAGAAGTTCTCATTGATCGGAAGCCTTAAAGCGCACATTAAAATCCATGAGAAAGGTGGTAATGTGAAAACGAATTGCAAGATTTGTGACAGGACGTTTGCTAGCAAAAATCGTTTTGAAAGACACATGCAGTTCAAACATCCCAACACTCCTCCAGTGTACAAGTGTGATGCCTGTAGCAAGTTCTTTACCACCTCAAGTGAGTTCTTATAAGCTCCCATGTGTTTCACTTCAGTTCAAAGACAATTTATAGTACACAGCTGACAAGCAATTTTACTATTCTTGTCAGACAAAGGATGTCTGAGTGTCCGTAAGGTAGTTCTATTCTTGGAGGAACCAAAATTTTAAGTTTGCAAAAGTTCTGTCTAGTATTTCTTGTGAAATAGTGATAATAAGCTCAAAATGAAACATACACAACTAAGGACCAATGAAAATATTAATATGGAATTTGATAAGGACCTGTCAAGTACTTTTTGAGAAATAATAACAAACTTGAAGTATCAAAATTCAAGATGGCTGTCTGGTAGCCATTTTGTTTTTCCTATTCTTGGTTGTGTTCATCTAAACTTCATCAAAGTTAATGTTCCTGTTTTTGTATTGTTATACAGTTTTCCAATAGCATACCTGTTCTGATGCTATTATCATCCTGCCAATCAATTGATGTTTTGTTTTCATTACACTTCCATCCATGTTTTGCGTGTATGATTTTGTATCGATGTGATTGTCTTGTTTCTATAACAGAAATATTTCTCTCCTTGTTTTACTTGCATAGCTTAGCTTTTATCTAAAATTCTTTTTTCCATTACAGGAAGCTTGAGGCGACATACAATGTCCTTCCATATGAATGTAAAGTACCATCTCTGTGGAGTGTGTGGGAAAAGCTTCTTTAGGAAGGAGTATCTGACATCTCACTTGGCACAGCATCAGGGACTATCAGGCCTCCGAAAGATCGCAAAGAAACGTGACTCCTCCAAGGCCGAACATGGGGAGGAGGTGGTTCATGTTGAACACATGGGCCCCTCAGTTGTACAGCAGCAACAAGAACAACACATATCTGAGCCTGGAGCAATATTGGTGGATGCCTCTGTCTTACATGTTAGTCACTCCAACATCCAAAATGTCCCTCACGCAGAAATTCAGGTCTTAGAACAATCTGACGTACAAAACATTGGTTCTTCAGTAGTGCATCACATTGGTCCATCAGGCGTGACTCGGCCATCCCAGGAAGCCTTGGAGACCTACCAGGCCACACATATTGTGGCAAGTGGGGATGTAGCATCAGACAACATGGTACCTGTCGCACTGTACTCCAACTCACCAGTACAATACGCAGACACAGGAGCTCAGGTGGAGAGCACTTACTACACAATAGAGACCCCCAGCCAGGACGATGAACAACAGGTTGCTCACACAGTGGTGTATGGTTACCCTGCTGTACAGTATGAGGTAGAATGTAGCTCTGGGGCTGACCAGCTTAACAGTGAGGACCTTTCTGCCATCAATCTCCTCGCACAAGCCAGTGTATGTCAGGGTAGTGAGTCTATTACCTATGTCACACACGGGTACCAATAGTGTGTGTTTGGGCAGCAAGTCTATTACCTGCAACACACATGGGTACAGATGTACCAGTTGTCTATGTTTGGCTTGCATATCTATTATCTAGGTCACACATGGGTACCAGTAGTCTATGCTTGGCTTGCATATCTATTATCTAGGTCACACATGGGTACCAGTAATCTATGCTTGGCTAGCATATCTATTATCTAGGTCACACATGAGTACCAGTAGTCTATGCTTGGCTAGCATATCTATTATCTAGGTCATACTACGGTACCAGTAGTGTATGCTTGGCTAGCATATTTATTATCTAGGTCACACATGAGTACCAGTAGTCTATGCTTGACCAGCATATCTATTATCTAGGTCACACATGGGTACCAGTAATCTATGCTTGGCTTGCATATCTATTATCTAGGTCACACATGAGTACCAGTAGTCTATGCTTGGCTAGCATATCTATTATCTAGGTCACACATGGGTACCAGTAGTCTATGCTTGGCTTGCATATCTATTATCTAGGTCCCACATGGGTACCAGTAGTGTATGCTTGGCTAGCATATCTATTATCTAGGTCATACTTCGGTACCAGTAGTTTGTGTTTTTGGCAATGAGTCGATTACATGCTTCACTGGGCAGTGAAGTCACACACAGATACCAGTAGTGCGCTTTAGGAGATTGTGTCCACATGACTGTATGTCGCATATGGGTCTTTTTTAGGTCACCTGAGACAAAGTCTCAGGTGACCTATTGTGATCGCCTTTTGTCCAGCATCGTGCGTCCGTAAACAATTTACATTTTCGACTTCTTCTCCAAAACCCTTGAACCAATTTCAATGAAATTTTGCAGAAACCTTCCATGGCCAAAGGTCAACAAAAATAGTGTCTGGTTTGGTCCCCAGCCCACAGGGGCCTGAGGGGCGGGGCCAAAAAGGGTCAAATTGACTAAAATTTCAAAAATCTTCTTCTCAAGACCCAGATATGGTAGAATCAAATACTCTGCATAGCTGGAAGGGTCTTAAGGTGCTCTACCAAAATTGTGAATTTTATGACCCTGGGATCTCACGTTTCCCCCTGGGGATTGACTAAACTTTACTATAGTTTATATAGGGAAATCAAATTTTGGACTAACATTTGTTTAATTTCCATTGGAAATAATTCAATTTGGGTTATCATTATCAGTATTGGGTAGCAGTTTGATGGTATGCACATATCAGCCCTGACTGACCCCCCGGGGCTGATGGGAGGGGCCAAAAAGGGTCGGAATTTACTGAAATTTCAAAAATCTTATTCCCAAGACCCAGATATGGTAGAATCAAACACTCTTCATAGATGGAAGGGTCTTAAGGTGCTCTACCAAATTTGTGAATTTTATGACCCTGGGGTCTCACGTTTCCCCCTGGGGAGGGGGGTAAACTATAGTTTATATAGGGAAATCACATTTTGGACCAACATTTGTTTAATTTCCATTGGAAGTAATTCAATTTGGGTTAGCATTATCAGTATT
>NW_018403776.1:78129-118397 GCF_002113885.1 Mizuhopecten yessoensis | reverse complement strand
CAAAATTTATTATGGTTTATAATGGCAAATGATACTTTGAATATTACATGTTAATAACTTGATTGGAATTATAACCCTGAGTTGACAGTTTGATACTTTGAAAATTTTGAGCCAGCCCTACCCCAAGGGCTGTAGGGTGGGGTCCAAAAGAGTCAGTGTGCTAACATTTCTTCATTTTCCTTGTTTAGAATCAGAGGTGCTAGTTTCAAATACTTTTTAGTCTTAAATCAGTATGCTAGATATTGAATAAGGTGGTTTTATTGTTTTTTGTCACTTTGAATAATATTTCTGTTCATGTTAAAAACCAAATCAACTCTCTGTATAAATATAACAGGTGACCGTTAAGACCTATGGGCCTCTTGTTATGGTTGTAATATCAAATATTTATGCATCTGTAAACACAGCCTTCTGCTGTAAAGAGAAGAAAAAAAGCCTAAACCAAAGTACAATTTTTTTGTACATGTACCCCTGTAAAGTTATTAATACCACCAGATCAATTTATTTCTTGGACAACTTGGCCCAAAGGACCAGAATAGTGTCACAGTGTTAGGTGAATGTGTTTTATTTGAATTAGTTGCAGAGAATAGCGCATTTTAGAAACACATCCTCATGGTTTCCATGTGACCTTGTACAAATAGAAAAACTTCAGTATTAAAAAATCTGTTATTGACAATTAAATGTTTGACAACTTACAAATAATAACAAATGTTACATAAGCATTTTGTCCAATTTACAGAGAGCCCTCACTAATCTGTTAAAATCTCTTTTTTGGAACTAGTATTTTTTATACTGGTAAATATGTTATTATTCTGTAAAAACAACCCACCCAAGAACTGTTTTGCCCATGTCATCAGTAGGCCAAAGAGTTTCTACTATCATTGATTTCACTGAATCCATCTCTTGAAATAATACAGTATAGTCTGTTTAAACAGAATCTTGATCTTTCTGGAAACCTTTATATAAAACCAACCATAAACTAGGATTATTCCTTGTAAATTTAGATTTTATAAATGTTATCACAACTCGATACAAATTGGTTAAACAATAATCTTCACATCTTACAAGTAAACACGTTCTTTGTAAATTATAATTCATTTGAGATGTGACCCTGTGTTTGATTGATCAGTGAAATATGTACATTGTTTAATTAATTCGTGAAACCCAGAATGTTAGTGGTGTGGAAGACCCTGACACATTCTCAAGTTCATTGTTACTGGTAGTTAAATAGTAATGGTTTCAAATAATAGCATGACCCTGAAAGATCATTGTAATTCTGCCCCACTTGGAATGTTACTGATGTCAATAATCCACACCGGAGAGACACAATTTCTGAAAAACACACCAAAATAACCTGTATATTTTTTTTTGTGTGATGTTAGTTTAGCATGAATATGATTGGGGATAACACAGCTGTGTTTTGAAATTTGCGGCCATATATCATTATTATTATAATATACTGTTACAAGGTGACTTTTACTGCAAACGCAGACCTGCATATGGTAATAGAACTTGTGTGACCTGAAAACTATTTGATTATGAACAGAAATGTTGGTCCATTGGTTGAAACACATTTCCCTTCGTGATGTTTTTTTTATTGTCAAGTGTTAATTAACAAGATACTCAAAGTTTGTATAAGTTAAGTTTTGTATAATGATAAGCATTCTGTACAGGTTGTTTTGTATAATCATGATCTCATTGTTATAACAAATAAACGATGTAATTCTCAAGTTACAATGATAAGTTAGATTAAATGTTATTAGGATTTTCAATTTGTTACATTTGTAGATACATACAAACCATGAAATTTTAAACTCTTTTTGTTTTTACTTTTGTTCCGTGTCTTTGCAAAAGTGCACCAACATCATGTCATCATGGAGCAAAAACTTAAAACAATGGGAAACTGAATTTAACTCTTGGTAAAATTGTTTTAAAATGCCAAGAGGTGATAATTTGGTAGAGATAGAGGGTTATGTCCTGTTGTAGGATTAAAATATTTGTAATACATGTATCATTTTAAGATATTTTTTTTTTGGTATAACTTTAAATTAAACTTGAAGAACATTCATTGTATAAGATCTAGACCATGTAGTGATTTACAAGAAGAGAATGTTAATATTAACTATATGCCCAAATTTGATGGTAAAATGTAGCTTGTCTTTGGCCTATACTGTTATTTATGGGGCAAAGAAGTAATTCCAACAGTGTGGACAAGTTTAGCATACCTCCATTAGGATCCAGTGTTATATGGGATTTTACCGTCTATATTACTTCTTTGACCCATACTGTTATTTATAATATACTGAACCTGATGCTGAGTGTAGTTGTGTTACTCACCATTACACTTACAGCAAGGTAGTGCACTTTAGAACCTGATGAACTCACTCTAGTCAATCAAGTACCCTACATCAGAATATTTGCTGCCTTGAACAATTTGTGTCGGAGCTGGACTAAGGTGATCACTGATGACCACCAGGTAGCTATATATAGCTAAGTTGATTAGAGCAGTTAGTCTACAAAATGTACATTTCAGTTAATGGAAGATTTACACCATACCTACCACTATTATATAATAATTCAGTATTATGAAATTATTCTTGTATACATTTTTTCTTATACACCTATTAAAGTGGCCTGAACTAGTACTACCATTCATATTTTAAAAGTATATTTCTTGATCTATAACTCTTTTGCATATAAATAGTTACTCCAGCAGTGTTAGAGGTTAACACAGTGAGATACTTTTGACAGGCGCCATCGGCAAAATCATATCCGATAGAAAAAAGGACGACCAGCGGCCTCTTATGTTATAGGAGTAATAAGTAGCATGTGAATGTAATATAGAATATATCATTAATAAAACTTGAACAAATAATTAAATGGCAAAGTACGTATACAGTGTATTAAAGCATATTGATGTACATTTATAATCCTTATTTTAGCTAAACAATGTTTTTCATTGGCCAGATAAAGGTGAATTAAACAGTTAAATTGTAATTAAATGTACATATGTGTACAACGCTTGTAGTAAATCATTCCTTTAAAAAAAGTTATACATTGATTTTGAAATCATATGTAGACGTGTGCAAAATGGTATGTTTGGTCAGTTTAACTTATGCTTTATTATTCCATTATTGTTGTTGACATATGTGACCCTTCAAATGAAATAAAAAAAGTTTGTGATTCAGCATACAGTATTTCTGGGCTTGATGTGTTCATTATAGTTATAGTGTAGTACAATGATGATGAAAGTATTGTTTATCTTTCTTTAAGGGCTTCCAGTTGACCCTTGACATCAAACAATTTCAGAGGTCCAATCACCTTTCCTCAGAAATCTGAAGGGTCAAAACAGGTCCAATAGACGTATCCTCTCAAACACAAGAGTCAAAGTTCATTTTGAGGATATAAAACATGCTCTCAAGGGTCTACTGGTAGCTGCGTTAGTTTGTTTCAGTTTTATTTGAGTTGCTAAATAATCTATAAATGTGCAAAACTATACTGCAAAATCGGATTTGCTTATGTCTGAGAATTAATTCAAGCACTTGTTTGTGGGTTGTGATTTTATCTCGTCTCAATACACAAAATAACTCCCAGTTGAGCTTTTTCATAGAAAACAATAACATCAAACTCCACAAAATATTTAAAATAAAGTACGATTTATTACACACTTCAAAATATACAATGATACATTAAGTGGTAACAAAATGTCTGAGATGAATTTCCTGTTTGACAAGGTAAGCTGAGAATGAGGACTAGACCACAGCAAATCCTGTAGATCTAATGAATAACAAGCATGATCACATATATAGTACCAATATATATATTACACTTAAAACACTAGGCAGCATTTCACATTAAATAGTTAATAACTAAGAAATGATGAAAACATAAATGTGCATAGAAATCTCAAAATGAGGAAAGCTTTAAGTTTGACAACCGTTATAAACAAATAATGTCATCTTATTTTAATTATTGGAATAAAATGGAAGAACATATTAATGAAAAACAGTATTGAATGGTGACAATGGCACTGTATACATACATACACATGTACTTCTGAGTAGGTGGTTTACAACCTTCAGACAGCAGTCTTATGTTTATAAAACATTTACAATTAACACATTATGTTTATTTAAAAAAAACAATTCCTTCTATCTGTATCTCTATATAACATTTTAAAGTGTACAAATTGTTGTTTTTTCCCTACAAAATGCTTATTTTGAAAATTTTATGATTTTTTTTTACCGATTTATCAGTGTGTTGTACTTAACTATATTACCAGTCGAATAATATTGGCAACCTCATATTATACAAAATATGCTCTAAATTTATTTATTGAAAATGATAATGTAAATGAGAAACTAAACATGTCTTTTCACATTTAAATAAATGTCCGGTAAATGAACTTCATTCAGTCATATATTATCCATAAAATAAATCAGTACAGTATACACAACTGAATTATAGTTACATTTTGTATATTAACTCATTGACCCCTGAAATTTCATAATGCACTATTCCAACCTTTGAATTGGAAGAGTTCAGATGTGTTTTCAGGGGTAAATGAGTTAAATATACCAACATCTGTTATTCCTATAAATAAAACTGAAAGTAATTAAACTTTCAGTAGATTATCAATACTGCAACAGCTTGATAATTGTTGGTATTTTATACTTCTTATCTATAACATATGAAATACCTGTATTACCATTTATTAGCTAAAAAAACGAGGAAAAAGTCCAAACAAAACGGCAGATCTCTTCCAAACATCTGGGATTTATAAGCGAAGAAAAATATTATTCAATATACACAAAAAACGTGTAGAGTTCATTTGAAGCAACTTGTTAAACAAGGCAAATAAAGTGTTACCCGTAGCTAACATATATTGGCACACAGCTAGGTACTGCACGTGTACTAGAAGCTGGACATGTCAGTGATGAATCATTGATGAGGTCAAAGGTGATACCGGGACTGTCCACAGGTAAACAAGTACCGATAATAGAATCTTCCCCTACAGTGAGGGTATGATGGGGAAATCTCAACCCAAAGGATAATGTTTTTGATTGTCTAATCTGAAGCTTGCTTCAAGGCAAAAAGTTAGATTTTTAAGAATCTCATCCAATCACCCAAAGAGGGGAAATGTCTCTCACTGTAGAAGGGAGACCAGGATCCCTTTTCTTCAATCCTATCAGTAATGTGTTCAAAAACTATGGTTATCAACATAGGAAATGAATTTATTTTTCTTCTAAAAATGTACTTGTTTCTCCCATGGAAAACTGATTGTGATGTCACATTTCATTACTCGACCTATAGTGTCATCTATACACAAACTAAGACCATATTTGGAAAGTGCAGGGAAAAGATCTGTGCAAGACCTTCAGCACATGTACTTTCATACACAGGTGGGAGATACAGGTATCTTTCATACACAGGTGGGAGATACAGGTATCTTTCATACACAGGTTGGAGATACAGGTATCTTTCATACGCTTGGGGATGACAAAAGGAATTATATTCAGGGGTGACAGAATTATGAAGAATCACATTAACGAGCAGGAACTTCACACGGCATCACTCCGGAGGTGACAACAATAATAATAATTATTATTATTAATTATATAAAAACAATCAGGGCTTGGCTATTTCTGATGTTTGAGGTTACCTGGGCTGACATTACAATTCTGGTTCTTGAGATACTGTACATGTATAACATGAAATATTCTTGGTTATTAGTTTCGTTGATACTTTGTATAAGAAAAACAGTATTTATGGATATTAATCAAATTTGTTGCATTTATTTTTGTGGCTCCATAGCAAACATGAAAACCATGAATATTTACACACAAGGAATATTTCATGTTATACGGTAATGCAAGCAGTTGGTTTAAATATTTACTTTCTATGATATTTCTCTGTTATTGAAATAATTCTTTTTGACAAAACGGTTTGATAATATAATTAAGTTTAAATTTTTTGGTGAGGAATTAAATAAAAAAGAACAAATAAGTTGTAGGTTATGGAGGTAAACACCAAAATAACCCTAAGTGCACTCTTTTGTAATAACCACAGAATTCATTCCTTAAATGTATCTGATAAATCTGTACACACTATAATTATAGTCGTAACCTATTGAAGTAGAGACAGTACAACCCACAGGGTGAAAATGTCATAGTTGTACCAAGCACAACGTGTCACCTGTCTTAACAGCCTAGATACCGTATTTTACCGCAAATAAGCCGCCCCCCCCCCCCCCCACCCCTCCTGAGAAAAAAGATGGGCCAAAAGTTGGGAGGGGGCTTAATTGCGAGCAACCCCCCTGTTCACAAATGTCCGCCATCTTGGATACACATCACTGTTTTGTTTTGTACATGTATATCAATAAGTATGAACTAAAGGGCTGCAACAATATATGGTACTGTATCATATTGTGATACTTTCTTATGTATCATTTCGAATAATTTTCTTTGCCTGCATTGCGATACACTAACAGTACTAAAATAATCTTTTTTTTTATGGCCCTCTGTGCAAAAGTACTATTATGATAGTATCTTTTGACAGCAATTTACTATACATATATAAATAACCTGACAAATCTGTAAAATCCTGCACTCAATAATTATGAAATTGACCTGTGAGCAGATATGTGTATCGTGATCGTAAGCATTATACCATGATACCCATCGTACCCGGCCGTGAGGTGTGCGTATTGTTGCAGCCCTGGTATAACAAAACTTCTGATCATACCAAAATTACAGTACAACAGTTGGTGTTGGTAACATCATTATGCTTACAACCAGTGCAATGCAAACTGCTAAAATGCCAGTTTCACATGGAGAAATTGGATTGTAAATTTATAATCTAAATTATAAGTTTGTCTTTTTTCATCAGTTTGAAATGCAATTTTCATGAATTAGAAAATAACAGTGAAACAATCTAAAACACAATTCACAACTTTAAACTTTTTACACATATTAACCAGAAACAATATGTAATCCTAATTATTATAACAGAAATACAAAAAACACACCTTGTGTCACAGTATGGTTATAAAATGCTAGTTCAATGTACATACAAATAATTGTACAGCTTTGATTTGTAAGCAAATGGAATGTAAAACTTGAGAAATTGTGGAGGAAAATAAAAATATATCTAGATATATATTTTCGTTGCATTTATAACCGATGTACATATATTAGCTTTTAATCCTTTCAGTAATGGCGGGCCAATTGCATGTGTCTTTAAGAACCAGTGAGCTGATTCTATGTGTCCTCATATTGCAAAAGGGCTGCATGACTCCATGTGATACACATAAATCACACAACTGACAACAGATCACTGATATAAACTCTACAAAAATAGCAACAACATATTACCATAAATCAGTGTAATAGCCCAATCACATTATAGATAATATCTGTGTTTGCCTTTACATTATTAAGTGACTGGTATATCCCATTATTATACAACTGGAGGGTATAATATGGGACAAAATTTACATGGTAAACATTATATGCAGTGTATTGATTATGCTGGCACCATAATGTCACATTTCAGACAGAAATTATATTTGATGATCTAAATATGTGGATATATCAATGTTAACAAAGTAGACACACTTCAACTCATAAATTATGACAGCAATAATAAAGCACACCAACATGTATCATGAGATCTTTGTACCAACAGGTGAACATTGAAATGCAAAAAAATCATATAAACATGTTTATAGCAAGAGATAGAAATCTCCAGATGTTGTTTCACAGATTTCAAAGATTTGAGGACAGACATATTTATACCATGGTAACTAATCAGATTGAATATGTAAACATGTATACATGGTATGTATTGTAAACATGTATTACGTCTATAAATGAAGGCAGGTTCCCAACAAATTCTGCTTATATATTAAAGCACTTCAGGGAAAGATGGTTTACTGTTGTCATTTCAATAGTTTATATAGTTACATCCAAAACCACACAATGATTATGTCAAAAATAGGTGACCAAAATATCTTTGGAAATATGATAATGTCACAATAAACAATACATTAATCCAAAAACAAATTGTTTTGACAGTATGTATGAACCAAAAACAAATAGTTTTGACAGTATGTATGAACAAAAGGCAAAATTGTTTTGACAGTATGTATGAAACAAAAGGCAAAAATGTTTCGGGCTATATATATATTATAGCGGGATGTATACGGTCCCTTGTCCTTCGTTTTCTTTTTCACAAAAAAAATAGTGTCTTTTCATATCAAAAAATAATTCATGTTATCTTTCCTTCATGCTTACATTCTTAAGAGTTTAAAATGAAAAAAATATGAGAGTCTATCGATTTGATATACAGGCCTGTAGTACATGTAAGAACATTGTCTTTAACCTCTACCAGAAAATAAAAAAAGGACTTTTCACTTAATTCCAAAGTGAAATTAAAATTGGATATAAACAATCAGTTAACATGAAATTCATCAATGTTTCTATAACCACTAAAAGCAAGAACTTATTAACTAAACCATTGAAATCCCTTGTACACATATCCATTGTTAAATGCCTTTTTACTTAAATACCCTTTGAATCCCTTGTACACTTGTGAACGATTGCATCTCCTAGTACACTTATAAACGGTGGAAACCTTTTGTACAATCACATAATCTTATTTTCTTTTTTATTCTTAAAAAAATCACTATCTTATAGTATAGGGACATGGATTCACTGAATTTTTGTTTCTTTCCCTTCAGATCTTCAAAGGAAGCAGAAAGTATTGAGAAGCTGCCTCCAGTTCTTATATTACATGTTTATTGTATTTATGTATCGTAAATATATCGAATGTATGAGATTAAAACAATTGCACAAATGCAGAGACAGAAATTCATAATTGGTCAGTTCTTCATTTTACAAACATGTTTTTCCAGAGATAATAAACGTATTTGAGAGACATTAGCTGTGTATGCTGTATTGTGAACATGATATAATTTTTTTTATAATCATGAGGAATTGTAAATTCTAGCATGATGTATTATAGTGAACATGATATAGATTTTGTAGAATTATAAATTCTGGCTTGATGTGTTGTGAACATGATATAGATTTTGTAGAATTACAAAATTCTAGCTTGATGTGTTGTAAACATGATATAGATTTTGTAGGATTATAAATTCTAGCTTGATGTGTTGTGAACATGATATAGATTTTGTAGGATTATAAATTCTAGCATGATTTATTGTGAACATGATATAGATTTTGTAGGATTATAAATTCTAGCTTGATGTGTTGTGAACATGATATAGATTTTGTAGAATTATAAATTCTAGCATGATGCATGATGAACAGGATATAGATTTTGTAGAATTAAAAATTCTTGCATGATTTATTGTGAACATGATATAGATTTTGTAGAATTATAAATTCTAGCATGATGCATGGTGAACGTGATTAACACTTTGTATAATGATAAATTCTAGCATGGAAACGTCATACAGAGGTTTTGCTGACAAGTGCTTTGACAACATAAATAAGGCTGACACAACTAGCTCCACAACCAAACACTATGATGAGTATATCTTTTAAAATCACCCCGTATGATAAATCTTTAGAGCACAACTTTAGATGGAATATACACGGTAGAACAAATGCTAGTGCAGAACTTCCAACAGCTCCTACAATAAAAAGGAAGTTAAATCAGACATTGTAAGGCATACAGGTCCAAAAATGTTCAACTACGGCCGGTATATAATCACATAAGGGATACTACTATTCATGTTTTGAAAGCACATTGGAGTAATTTTACAAATTATATAGGGTGCTATATAAATGTTGTATATTATTACTATTATTTTTATGTCAGTACAATCAATACTGTACTGATTATTGACACAATAGGAACTTAATTCTTTCTTTGAGACTGCTTATATATTATGTGGCTGTCACATGCACATTCACTTCAGTAAAACATGAGGTTCTGATACACAAAGCAGGTTAAAATATTTTCAAAACCTCAAAATGTGTTCCAAATTCCTATTGTACAATACTGTATGTAAAAATGAACAGAGGTGTAAAGTTTTCATGCGGTCAATTAGTTTGGGGATAAGATAACTATCTAATCAGTAGAACTATTTCAAACTGAGGGAATAGTGATGTTGTTCATTTTGTGAAATATGCTGCCTGTTTTGAAGGTAGGAAAAAATTCAAGCTATGGATATACATGTAGTTGTATTCATAAAAACTCAAAGATCATTTCAAAATGCTAAGATGCCAGGAAAGATGTGCCCATTTGCCATGTAAAATTGCAGCAACAATTTCCTGAATAAATGTTAAGCTACAGAACGTACCTTTAACCTCCCAATATAAAGGTGAAGCTTTAGAGTGTATATGTAAACCCTCGAATTTAGGTAAAGCTACAGAACTTACCAGCAAACCCTCTAATTAGGTAAAGCTACAGAACTTACCAGCAAACCCTCTAATTTAGGTAAAGCTACAGAACTTACCAGCAAACCCTCTAATTTAGGTAAAGCTACAGAACTTACCAGCAAACCCTCTAATTATAGGAAAAGCTACAGAACTTACCAACCAACCCTCCAATTATAGGAAAGCTACAGAACTTACCAACCAACCCTCAAATTATAGGAAAGCTACATAACTTACCAGCAAACCCTCCAATTACAAGAAAAGCTACATAACTTACCTGTAAATCCCCCAATGTAAGCAAAGCTGGCCCTGAAAACGACTGCAAGACAGACAGCTGCTCCTACAACTAAAATCCGTACAATGTTCCTCTTCCATGCAGGCACCTGTGAGTAACAAACACCAAACCTTACACAATAGTAACATGACTTTTTACACTTAAGTGTGAATATAACATGTGTTAATCTCTATGTAAAGTACTTATCAGATCTAACTGTCTACATTAAATTCTAACACGATTTGTTTGCATGTGTTTTGATTGGATACGGACCATGTTCTAATCTGCGATTGAATCATGATCAATCTTGTTAAGCTCCTTGCACTTAAGCAACGCCCCGTTTCTAACCAAAGCAAAATGGTGTCAAGCTCGCCTCTTAGCGAAATCCCGCTGATAAGGCTAGCAGGCAACAGAACAGAAGCAACCAATGAAATGTATTTGTTGAATGAATTAAAAAGTACAAAGTAAACATTCCTTGTTTTTACCTCCATTTATTACTGAAACGTTTGTTCCATCCGTGTGAAGGCATCTAGTTAGATCCGAAATCAAATGAAACATTTCACATGTGTTGTATGAATTTACACAAAACTCTTCACAAATAAATAATCACCTATCTTCTCGATATTAGCACAGATTGGTATGCATACTGACATGAAAATGTAAGAATTTGGTCGATATTAATCCAAATGCGTCATATAAACTTTGGTAACATGACGTTCATGAAAAATCCAAATATTCTGCCTTGTCAACATATAAATCGAGTGCTGGCAAGTATGGGCGGGGCCAAATGACCGACTTTTGAAAGCTTCTTTCCTATTGGTCAGTCTGCTGCAGAATGACACATCGCCAGTTCAGGTCACAGAGTACTTTACTATGTACTTTTGTACAAGTAAATGCAATGTTTCTAAACATATTAGCGTAGTTTATTTGTTAAGGTGTGTTAGAATGGGGATAGTACATTGTTTTCCATGTCTATACTGGCGATTAGAACATGGTTTGAACTCGAGACCAATGTAGATCTTCTGTTGACATGACAGTACAATACCATTTGTTATGTGTACTTACAACATCAGGGATGTGTACCGCTACTGTGATGGGCAATTTATCTGCAGCATGTGGCAATAATGATTCTTCTGTATCTTCCTCTTGTAACAGTCGGTCCATTCTACGTCTAGGTCCACATATACTTCCTGAAACCAAACTTTTATTATGACTTTGACTTCCCTAAAATAACACGTGATTTTGGTGAAAAATTTAAATCACCAAAATTCCTACACATCTTGTGTTCTACTCTATTTTAATCTATTCATTATTTTCAAGGGGCTTGTCGGGGGAAAAAAAAAAAAAAAAAAAAATGGGTCTAAATGCGTTCTCTGGCCTTCCAAAAGTTATACCACGGCAATATGATGGTCGAGTTCTGCTTGCAATGTCCAGTTTTGACCACTGAAATTTCTGAGAAGCCCCGCATAAATTTAGCGCAGATCTATTTATATATGTCACGTGGTTGTTTCGAAAGTGAGGCAGTGAAGATAACAACAATAGCACGCCGTCATGTGCCATGTCAGACTCAACTAGCAGACAAGACAGCAATACTATACGTAAATAATTGTTTTCAAAGGTCATGTATGATGCAAGTGTAGTATTCCTACCTATTTGTTGTTGTAATATATAACGGTATTGATACCTCGTGCCTGTCATGACTTTTGCATGCATCTTTTCCTTTCGCCACGATGTTAACATTTGGCCTTGTTAATGCTGCGCGTGCGGTGAAATTACATCACTGATCTGGGTCAATTGAGAGTTTTAGACTGTCAGGTGACAATTTAGGATTTATTTAATATAATTATAATTTTTACTCTTAGCATTTCAGCAAAATTTGTATTGGTATATTTCATAAGAAGGTATTTTAAACATGTGTATGCCATTTTAGCAAATATGACCTTTTTTCCCCGACCAGCCCCTTTAAATAGATCAGCTTGAGCACTTCTTCATATAATTTTAGATTTTATCACATGTTTCTCCCAGATGAAGAATATGACAGGCTGGCCAGTGTAACATCTGCTGTGATCTTGACATTCTAACTTGACTTGATATTCATATCTATGAAGTTTCTATCAAAGAATGTTCAGCAGTGTTATAGTTACATTCTGGATAAGATGTCTGACCTTTCACTTGTTTTTGTGACCTTGATTGTATGGAATGGTGTAATATATTCGACAGATTTGTATCATCAAATCTAAACTTTGCTGTAGCTGTAAAGAAATCTTTGGATGACCGAGTATTGTTTTTAGAACAAGAGGCACAATGGGCCTGCATCGCTTTATTGAACTCCCGAGAGTAATAAAACAAACTTGAGTACCAAAAATAAACAAAGGGCTATAACTCTGTATATAATAGGGCATGACACCAAATTTTGGTACCCATCATTACCAAGAGGTACATTTTCCTCTGGCAGTACTGGAGGAGGAATGAAAAATCAAGTCTGTAATAAATAGTTTCTGTTCTATAATGGCTCTGTACATACAGTAATATAGATAGAAAATATATCATAGGAGCAAATACATGGAAAACAAGAAGTACTCACTTCAGTGGAAAGAAGGGAAAAGAAAGTATTGTTTACTCATGAAGAGTAGTATTCCATTAAAAAGATTAAAAAAGAAGAAAATGTACTTGACAAACCTTCACTGAAGAGGATGATTTCTATCAGTTCAATGACTGGGTAGATCTGTAGAGGGAATGTGAGTAGTACTCCCACACACACACCGACATTGACAGCGAAGGATACCCATTCTGTAGAGGGAATGTTGAGGTTAAGCATTTGCTGCACATCATTACCAAACATGATGTACCCCATAACACCGAACGTGCCGAGGATGAGAGTTAGTACCCCCACTGCCCCATGGAGGAAACTGTTGAAGTTGTGTCTGTTTCCCTCCATACTCGACTCCACTGGTATCACCTGTAAGGGTCAAATTATACATACAGGCTTGCTTGTCATTGTAAATACAACCGAAAGACAGAAGGGTATATGATAGTGATTAGTCACATCACACTGTAACTATGACCATACAATTGGTCTAACACTTATTAAATTTTATCATATGGTGTATGGAATATCAAAAAGAAATGAAACATTCTTACATACATGTTGAAATTTTACAGAAATTTCATGTAGCTAGGAAACTCTTAAAAAAGAAGAATATAATATACTTACAAGTCCTATGCCTTCAAATGCTGCTGTGACCATTCCGAAAAACACAGGCAATCCCGCAAAATTTGCATACATAAAGTCGCCTACACTGAAATCTGAAAAAAAGAAGTTTGATGTACTTTGTGAAGTAGGGAATTAGGGTTTGTATCACGTGGTAAATATAGCTTTCTAGTTTCCCACCCAGAACATAAGGTCAATGGAAAGATTGAATTGGTTTGGATTCTGATAAACACATTTGATCTCTATGACCTTGAAGGTGGTCAATGTCATTTAACTGAACAAATTAGACCTTCTTCTCTGTACGCTATATGAAACTTACCATTCTGGAACTTAAAAAGATTTTTTTTTTATGTTTTCCAAAAACCTGATTTTGTGACTTTGAATACTATTTGATGTCATTTATTTCGACAAACTTAATAGGCATTCCTAGCAACCTGCAGCACACTCTCTTGGTTCTTGGAAGAAATTGTTTGAAAATTATAGCCAAGTTGTCCCCTGTTGCCTTGAATGTGTGTCAAAAGAATTTATATGAACAATGTGATAGCGAGCTACATGCAAAATATGATTACCCTAGGCCTCATATTCTTTAAACATTAATTGTTATTAGATTATAACACATAAGAACCCTATGTGGGCCTTTGTCCTTTTTTTTTTTTCAAGCTTGATAGCCTTTCCATCCAGCAAGCTGTCACATCTCTAGGCCTTCTGGTTTACTAATGGGTCAATTCGAGGATTGAAATGCAATTAACCTGTGACCATGAATGTTTATGGAGGCCAAATCATCCGATTCTTTGCATTGTGGTTATTAAGAGGATTTTTTTAACACATTTTGAATGCGGATCAATGTCACAAAGCCCAAGCAAACTTCAGACAAAATGTAAGCCTTACGGATCACTGGTTCTGCATAGGCTCATATATATAGGCACCTAAATGATAAATTTAGTAATCACTGCATTTACATGTACATAATTTATACTGCTATCAAAATAGATAATTATGTATCAACAGTCCATTATATCACCTGTTTTGGTGGCAGTGTTATTTTTGGTGCTTTTCATGAAAGAATTCAACAGTGAGTTCAACAATGAAACAACATTTCCAGCACCAGGTTTTTTGAAAGATCTAGTTTGAGACTAAGACAAAAAGGGTCAGTTTAAAATATCAGAGCAACCTAATGGGAGGCTTACACATCATAAATATTCTCAGTAGTCAGGTAAATTATGGTCACATAATTTTTGTTTAAAACACAATAAATGTAAGAATAATACACCTGACTGACTGAACTGTTTTCTGGAAAATGTACACTGCGCGAATAATTATGTATTTCCTGATGAAAACATGAAAATAACACTGTAAATATTGAAGTGTAACACTTTCAAAACTCAATAACATCAACAAATACAAAAAGTGATCATCACAGTCTATAAGTAACATGTACTTACTGACAATCATGTAGAGGAAGACCGCTATACATCCCCCCAGTATAGATACATTGGCAACGACACTGATCCAGCTTAAGTTACGTATGCTACGAATCAGAGCAAAGATGAGGAAGAGCGGTAGGGGAGTCAGCACCAAAAGCTTCAGGTCAGGAGCGGTGCTTTTATCCTGACATAGTCGCTTCCATGGTTTTGTGGTGTTTTCTGCTGGTGTTGTGGACATATTCTGTGGTGACACTGTTGGTGCCAATGTGATGTTGGATGGTAATGTACTTGTAGTTAGACTTGATGTGGATAAATTACTCTCTGGAATGGTGAATTTCTTTGTTGTGATTAACTCCATTGTTGTCATATTCAGACCAGTAAACCCTGCGGCACGGACTCCGCCGTTGTGTAGGTGTGGCATTGAGGCCAAGGTTGTAGTGGGTATGGATACAGGGTAGGTAAAGGTACTGTTCACTGTAACATTGTGACAATCCACGAATAGTGGAAACAACTTATGGATTGTGTTCCCAATGAATATGAAGTAGGCAACACAGAAACAGAACTGGGTGGTGCCAATGAAGAGGTTGACGACAAAGAGGCCACTCTTTCCGAAGCTCAGTCTACCGACGTCACCGTATGACATGTGTTTCATCATGTGGTGCTCCAACTTGGCCAAATCATTCACTTCGATGTCCACATTTGGGAGGTCCCTGTCAACGCCATTTGTGTGTGGATGGTCACCGTCACTGTCAGTGGTCTCTCCGTTGAAGCTGTATCCACTGCAGTCGAGGCGGTTGCCGGCCTGGTACCGGTCAGAGCTTTGTGAAAGTTGTCTCTTTACTTTAAACTGACCTAAAATTACTCTCATAGCATGGTACTTGGTCTTGACTATCAGATGACAACAGTGATCAGTGAGACCGGCTATGATTAGGAGAGAGATTACTCCCAGCTGTAACAAAAACAATGTTATACAATGTAGCAAAAGCTATCTATAATTTCTGAGGCTATTAATGATGAGGAGACAGGTTATATGCCCAACATAGCAAAGCATCAAATCAAATACGTTAAATGCTTCTTGCAAATTATTACTGTGTGCAATTTTAACAGTTACAATGAACACAGCCAGGCCCAGGCTACAATAATAATGTCAGACTATGATAAAGCATACATTTTGACTTGCTTTGGATGTAAATATATTGACGATACACTACATAAATTCAATTCATTTTTTTAAGTAATCTTTGCTTTCATCCTTAACCTCAATTTTTGAATGTAATCTTTTTATTTAATCTTTATCCTCAATTTTTGACCTTGACCTTGAGTGTGGATTCTGAAAATAACAATGTATGGCACATCTTTAAGAGACGCATGGTCATAAGTGTATGAAGTTTTATCAAAATATTTCCATCAGCTGAGAAGTTATGCTGTGAATGGAAACTGTTAACAGACAGTGACCTTAATTACTAATTAAAATTTAGGGTTAACCTACAGCCGCTCATGAAATGTTTATGATATTCGACAGAACACCACTGGTTATTTTTTATCTACTGGTTGTACATTGTATCTTAGCATATTATTTTTATGATGCTTACAGTATAACTAACAAGTGTAGCTGGTTATAACTCTGGCAAGGCTAGTCATATCTATATGATGTTATGGGGCTATCATGGCCAGTACTTACTGACTAGCTAAGTAGCAAGTACATTTATCATGATAGCTTATGAATCAAGTAGAAATGTTACTGATGCTATAGTCAACAGTAAAGATGTAACTGGGGTCATTCTACTCACCACCAACCCACTCTGTTTAAATGCAAAGGCCACACCTAGGTAGTTAGAACCAATGAACGCCTTCAGCATATTCGCAAAGTCTCCTAGGTGCATTATCCATCTTGGACCAGTCCTGAAAAAAATATATGTAATTCTATTGAAAACTTACATCATTCAGAAATAGCTAAGTCAATATTTAATTTAATAGTGTACTCTAAATTTATAATCCTTAGTCATAGTTTTAGTTGTAATACATGCACACTGCTGGACATGTATATTATGTATTATCAGTTAAATATACAAGACCAGTATGAATCATCTAATGTTTAATCCATCTCTAGTGATAAAAAGATACCTGTTGATAAAATCTGTAGTTAAGGTTGTACTCCGATTCCTATTAGAGACATGGGTCTTTGACGGCCTTTTTATTACCCTGGAGTAGCCCCCTTTATTACCTCTACAGCTGAGTACTGTGTATTTATTTGATATGTTGTAACAGGCCTATATTTGCACATGTTTGCCATAAACTGACAAACAAACCATACAAATTGATTCTACTTAAGAACTTTGTTGGAAATTTCCATTTCAAATATATTTTTAGATATAGTAATGACAAATTCAATGGGAAAGATTTATGGTGAACAAATAATATTTTATTTAGGCAATAAATTCCTCCCACATATTATTTGGGTTCTCATCGGTTTTTGTAAAAAAACACTGACTTTCACTAGAGCTGTTCATTTCAATCTGAAGTAAAATCTTGTTATAAGCCATATTTTGTCAAGCATCAAACTTTTAAAACATCAAAGTAACTGTCAAAGAAAGAAAGCATTAAGCATGATAGCAAACGAAGCAAGGGGCATTATTATCAAGGTTTTACTGCTCTGGTTTAGACCTCCCACATGATATCAATGATCTTATATATTCAAACTGAGCAAGAAAATATCTATAATGCTATATATATACCACTGCAAACAGAATGTACAGTATTACAAATGTCAATTATCCCTCATACATGTGTACACTATAAAATTGTTAATGTCACCAACATATGCTTATTAGTTGGAAGATTTTGTGAATGTAACTTTGTATTGATTTTCATGGACAGCTCATAAACATATATATATAGTGACATGCTAATTTAAAGATCTATGAAAAATTGTTGGATATTATATAAGGGACATATTTTGAAAATAATATCAAATAAGTATATATATTAAGATATATCAAATAACTCCATCTAATATTTGAAGATAAAAGAAGTCATTCGTTGATTAACTTTCATTGTATAGTTACCAGGGTATACATCAACATCAGTTTCATAACTGTTCACAACAGCACCTTATGAGCAATAGAATGTTAAACATTGTATGTACAGTTAATGTATTAGTGATGTAAATGTATAAACGGATAATTCTGACTTTGTAAAAAAGATCGATCAAATACAGCAAATATGTTGGGATCATTATGTCGTAAATCATAGAAATACTAAACAGTTAGGGGTAGTTTTTAATTTGTATGTTACAAAAGCCTTATGACTAGCCTGACATAAATCTATGTGCACAGTATATGTTATTTAGATATATATGTACACTATAGCTAGAACTGTATACAATGTATGTATTTATACTATAGCTAGAATTGTATACTATGCATGTATTTATACTATAGCTAGAACTGTATACAATGTATGTATTTACACTATAGCTAGAACTGTATACAATATATGTATTTATACTATACATGTAGCTAGAACTGTATACAATGTATGTATTGACATTATAGCTAGAACTGTATACAATGTATGTATTTATACTATAGCTAAGCTGTTAATATTATGAAGTCTATTTGTAGAAAATAAAAAGACATTTTGCAAAAGAAAAAAAAACACTTACATGTTTTTCTGTCCAATTGAAACTGTACTTCCCTATTATAGTATTAAAAACTCTTTATCACAAGCTGATTGAATTTGGAAACATTAACATCAGCAGTAGCATCCCATCATGTCTGACCTAATTACTTGCCTGGTCGGATATAAGTTTAGTCATATATGTAACAACTTCAGGCTGTCAGCTGACATTTAATCATATATATGTATATATACTCAGTAAAAACAAAGTCCATAGCTATCTGTTAACATTGGGAATCAAATGGCGTTGGCTATGGACTGGACAGAATGTCAGTACTGGTGTGGTGACTGTTCAGATAAGACCCTACTTCCTGTATAATATGATGTGTGAGGCATGTAAAGGTCACCACCCAAACAAGGCCAATTGTTAAGAAGCTTATAGGCAAAGTGGCTTATCATCCTCTAAAGGTCAATATCCTTTCAAAATTAAACTTGTCCAAGTACCAACCATTTGTATTAAATAACATGTGTTTGACAAACGTGACTTTATTTGTTATCCAACCCTTTCAAAGGTTTAGATTTTTGTATTTATATCAGTCTGTTATTGCACTGGTAATTCCTTAAATGGACTTTTGTTTAAAATAACTGATATTATATATGCTTAATGTGTAATATTAGCCTTAGTTAACTTAAATCTGTTCAGTTCTTACAAGTAGTTTTAACTGGTGACATGCTTATTCTTTAACTTTAAGCAGCACCTGTCGTCAGTATAATGTGACAGGGCGGAATGCTGTGCTGGGTGCCTTAGGTGTGGTATTTCAGTGAGATAGCATTATAAAGTCGGCATCAGATCTGCGCTATCACAAGGAGGCAAGCACGCCAACATACCCTGTCTCCTGCATACACACACGCAAACACACATACACTACACACATGGAGGCATGTCCTTAAATGACCTTAGCTGTCCATAGGACGTTAAACAACATTAAACCAAACCTGTACAATAATGAAATATGTGCAATTGTGTCATCAGCTGATTTAACACTACTCCAGCATACTAAATATATCAATGACGCATAAATCTTTTTCTTTAACAAGTGGTGTACATGTACCTGGTAGCCTATCACAGTATCCAGGATCCAGATTTGATTTGATTTTCACACAATCAGAGTACAATTTTTAAACATGTTGACAGCTTACATTTTTATATTTACGATTAAACTGTATCTTTGAAGTCAATATTACATCAGTTTCATGCAGAAATCAGTGATGAGTAAAGTAGTATCATTGATCTTTAAATACACAAAGTAACAGTCAACAACAGCTGGCTGGTGCATAGATATCTAATTTAGTATATCCCTGTCCAGTTATGTTATATTTACTATATCCCTGTCGGGTTACATCATCAGTGACTCACTATACAGTTATGTTATAATATCNTTTACTATACCACTACCGGGTTATGTTATATTTATAATATCCCTGATGTCACTGTCCAGTTCTGTTATGTTTACTATATCACTACCGGGTTATGTTATATTTATAATATCCCTGATGTCACTGTCCAGTTCTGTTATGTTTACTTTATCACTACCGGGTTATGTTACATTTATAATATCAGTGATTTAATTTCATTTCAACAAATCATATTCAAGATGGTTCATGAAAAGGATTGAATAAAAGGCTCTGCCTGTATCTGCAGTTCTTTCCTATACCATCAGTGTATTCAGTAACCAGTTATGTTCTATTATCACATCCAGGGCTAGAAATTAATTAAAAAAAACACAAGTCAGTAATGGACTATTAGTTTCCAATTTCACTATTCCATGTGCATATTATACTAACACAATATAGTTCAGCATAACAAAATGAAATGTTATTAGTCTATAGAGCAAGAGATTTTCACAACCATGCACTAGTATAGTCCAGCTGGAGATTTCAGTAGTCTCAGACTATCTGGCAAACATTTCAGCTGTATATTGTCTAGCAATTGCATATCACTATCAGGAAAGGATATTTTTGTTTAAATACCATTTAAAAAAACTTAAAATCCTTTGCTCACCAAAGTTTATTTACATTTAAATATGAGATGCATTATATTTTCATTACCCCTGTGGTCCTGTCAGCCCCTTGGCCCTGACTTGGAAATAATCATATTTTTTCCTTATTCAAAACCCACAGGCCCTATTCTCAAATAGTGAAAAAGAAGCCCTGAAGATTGATAAAACCTACAGTAAAATGTCCTAGGAATTCAAACCATTTGCTCAATTAAGAAAAAGCATGCACAAGGAGGTGGCCATTTTGTATTCAGAACATAATTTATAAGGTATATTGAATTTCAGATGCCACATACTTGCTATCTCTCCCTATTGTAAGGAGGGAGACTCTCAATTTTGGACCCTTAGATTTATCATTTTCAACCAGTGAATTTGCTCAACTATTCCTTTATTTTAAGATCTAATTATTTCATCTGAAAGGACAACTCAAAATATGTCATTTAATGGGTTATTTTGTCTCTATGGGGTATATACACACATCTTGTTTGGGTTTTAATTTTGAGTAGCAAAAATCTCCCACACGAAAATTTCAAAAAGTTGTCCAGTATGGATGCCACAGTACCTAAGAATAGGACATTTTAGTACATTTTTGGTGAAGTTAAAAAAAAGGTGAAGAAAAATACAAAATCAGCAACACAAAGGACAAAAAGATCAAAAACACAGTACAAAGTTCAAACATTAGTCCAAGTGCCAATGATAATGAAATTACAGACTTGTCTTTTTCTGTAAATGCAAATACTGAAATGTATGCTGATGATTCGAGCATTCATTATGCTAACAAAAATCTTGTTAAGGTACAACATGTGCTTCAGTCAGATTTTGAAAATGTAAATACTGTGTGATGGAAACAAAATGATTGTTAATGTTCAAAAAACTAAATGTACGGTTGCTGCATCAAAACAAAAACTGTCCAGAAAAATAGAAATGATGTTAAACTTGATCTTAAGTTTGGTGACATTGAAGTAGAACAGGTTCAAAATGAAAAACTTTTAGGTGTACATCTGAACGATTGTCTGTCCTGGAGCGGTCATATTGAGAAAACTTTGCAACCAGTACAGGGTAGAATCAAGTTTAACAACGTTAACTCATGTGTTTTTCCACATTTCATCTACTGTTGTACTATATGGTCTGGCTGCTCTGCAAATTTTATGGGTAAATTGTCTTAAGCTCAAAAGCAGGCAGCACATGTTATACTTGATGTACCATATGACACATCTTCTTGTGTTATGTTATCAGATCTAAAATGGTTGCTTAATGAGAAAGTTTTTAAATTTTAGAAGCTGTGTATGTTTTACAAATGTTTTCATGGGCATGGTACCAAATTATTTGTGTGATAATATAACACTCCAGATACTCAAATGCAAACAATGTTGTTGTTCCTAAGCACAGAACTACTTTTTACTCAAAACAATCTTCAACATCTGGTACTCAACAATTGATAATTAAATTTTAACAGATTCTCAACATTTTTTTGTCCTGTTGATGTATATTGGCATACCTGTTAGAATGTGTAGTAAAAATTGCATAGCTAAAACACAAAGCAAGTACATACAGGTAAGCTTTTGAAAAAAACTGTGAAAAAGTGATTTCTTATTTCTGAATTACAATACGAAACGATATGTCTGTGTATAGCGATATACCGATTTTTCGATAACTGGTGACGACCCTGATTGATAGGTGAAACATCCCAGGTTGAGTGATACATGAAATAGACAATTTTGTCACATTGTTGTACAGTTAAACAATACAAATTACTCATTCAGTAATAGCTTGACAAAAGGACCGGGTGGCCTTGAAACATTGTGATACTTTAATATGTACATTGTTTGTGTATTCAATTCAATTCAAAATTTGGCAAAAAGGTACAACAACATAACAATAGTGTGTTAAATGTATAAACTAGATTGAGATGTTGTTTGGAAGCACTTTATATTGCGGTTGAGTACTCTTTGGTGCATCTTCTAGCTATAGATTACCTATCTTTGGGAAGACATCAACGCCATATTGAATAGACACACACTTTAGTTATACTAATAGGGAATAACTGTTGACAGTAAAAAATTGCAACGATTGAATTTAACAAATTATTTAATTAAAGTTGTGTAATTAACATGAATTAGACAATAATCTTTAATTTTAGCAACTCAATTGTTTGGTCCACAATGTTATCGACATGCACAATATAAATATGACCAGTAACGGGTGATTTGCTTACATTTGTCTTAAATACATAAACTAAAAGTAATATTTGACTATATAGCTATAAATCTGCCTATATAGCCAGATTTGACAGTGCTCCAGTACCTGTAACGTAATGCATTCAACCATGACAACGTTATCACGTAAAAACATTTCTTTTGGTTAAAATGAAGAATACATATTAAGTTTGAATGAAATTAAACCTTGGACTAACAATCTTCAAAAGAATAATATTATCTTACCGTTCCGTTGTCATGTTTATGTCAGTATGTGTCTTGGCTAAAACGTCTGTGTTTTGACGTCTGAACACCAAACGTAGTGGAACTCTTTTCAAAGGAGATCAAAAGGCTGAAATTTTGTTGGCAAATTATGAAACGGGTAATTTCATTGGTTTACATGTGACATTATGGCCAATCAAAGTTTTTGTAATATATAAGTGACTATTCCTACCGCGATTTTTGAACGAGTGATTCACAGGAACAGGTAAAAGCTTCGTAGTGCTTTAAGATAATTGAGTGTACTAATGTAGAGTCATATATGCATTTGACATTGACAGAAATCAATTTCTAGCTTACAGATAATGTGCGATATCGGCTCTTTGCTATTGTAAAGTTTGCATGGTGGCTTGCAATTGTCTGATTGTATAGGACTCCTATAAAATAAGAGACCGCTGGTCGGCCTTTTTTTCTATCGGATATGCTTTTGCCATAAACCTCTAACACTGTGCCCAACTTGATCAATAGCAATAAGAAAATTTCACGCACAACTGACAGTTGAACTGTCACATTTGCGCTTGATACTCTAAATGACTATGCACTGTAGCAAATGGAAGAACAACAGTCAAAGATGAACATGATTACAAACTCCACAACCACACATTACACCAAGTAGAATCCAGCAAATACGTAGGCTTAACATTACAAAATAACCTACGATGGGACAAACATATTTACAGCAAAATAAGCTCACCACACGTAAAAGAGCACGCATACAAAGCACTAGTCAGGCCAAAACTTGAATACTGCTCTTCCATTTGGGATCCACACCACACAAACCAAATTAAACAAAAAGAAAAAACACAACGAAGAGCAGCACACTACGTAAACAACAGATACCACAACACTAGCTCAGTAACAGATATGATCCACAAACTACAATGGCCAACACTACAAACTCGGTGCTGTCACACAAGAATTATCCTTTTTCACAAAATTGTACACCAAATCGTAGCTATAAACCCAACATATATACTCACACCTGTAGACCCTCGAACCAGACATATATATATACACACCCTCCTGCATACAAACACATATCTGCTACAAAGGACACCTACAAATATTCATTCTTTCCACACACAATAACACAATGGAATCTTCTTCCCATAGCAGTAGTACAATGCACAACACTAGAGGACTTCAAGGCACACTTACCCTATACAGCCCTTGAATCCCTCATCACACGCTAAAACATAAGCCAGCTTTTATGTTTTATCTATACCTTGCACAAAAAAGTCACAAAAAACCAACTAATCAAGTTAAATAGCCCCCTTTTTTTACGCCTCTGCGATAGGACCCCCGAGGGCATAAACATCAGCATTGATGGAGCCCCCGTAAAAAAAAGAAGAAGAAACAATAACTAGCTACATTTGCAGGTCACATTGATCTGTAACTCCACTCATGAAATGATATATTAAAGACAGTTTTTTTCCTTTCATTTCTATGCAGGCCCATGTAGTTGCATGTGCTGTAACATGTATGGTTAAAGCTTGATTAAATTAGCACCAAATCCATTACCTATACGTATACATGCTTTTTCACTGAACAGGAAAGGAGGAAGGTAATTTTGTCTGGCCATTTATTTTTAGACATTATTTGAGTGTCTAAACTCTAAAGTGATCTGAAGGTGACATACAAGGATTTTATATATAAAATGTCTATTAAAATGAATACAATTTCCTTTAGATATGATTACTTAGATGAAGATGTGTATATTATATCGGTGCTACACCGTGAAAACCTGGTAAAGTAAGATTGAGTGAGTTATGACTGATAGGACTACAAAGATTCTTTTATTACTGAATCAATGTAGTTTTATATATGTTGAAAAGCAGTTTCAATGTTTTCTATATATATTATGCATTGCATTATATTTTTGTCCCATATACATATGTACATGTATATATTGTAACTCGTATTCATAGAATCAGTATTTCTTAATTGTTGAAAGAATATTAAACCCCAAACAAACATGTACAAAATTCATAGAATTAAGGTTTTTCAAATACCATAAATATATGATAAATTATATCAATAACAATTTTTTATGGATTGTTTCCAGAATGGATGAGGGGGAAAATTTAACCAGTTTCAATAATTTCCTGAGTATACAGCAGGAGATTGCAGCTATTCTCAGCAACACTGACTGGAATAACACAAAACCTCTTGGGAAGCTTCAGGCAGTTTGGCGAGAGATCAGAACAATCAGGGAATCCCAGCAAGATCAAATCAAGGAACTGATTAAAGGTGGATTTATATACCATATTGTATGTGGATGTACAATGTCATACATGTACATTTTGATTCTAGTTTTATGATTAGAGCCCTGCAAGAGCTAGTGATTGTCTGTCTATTTGTTCATTTTTTGTTTCTATTCAATAACTTGCTAAATCATTAATCGTACAATTCTGATGAAATAGAATCAATTTCACCATAGAAAGGGTGATATTTACTAAAAAAAGCAATAGAAGTATTTATAAATAGGAATTTAAATGGAGAAAACTGAAGATCTATAGTAAAATCTTTGAATTAAAGTCAATCAGGCTTAGTCAAAAATATATTTCTTCTCAACAAATATATTTTTTCATATATGCAGGCAGATTATGAAAAGTTTCCTTGCCAAACATGTACAGTATTTTGATTATTTTCATTGTAATACATATTGAAAACAAATTTCACTGGCCCAGACTTTAAATCTTCTTGCCCCAGGCATTGGTCTAGAGAAAATGTCACCATTTGTCTTACAGATTTTTGCATTATATTTATAAAGAGGTTTTGCGATAAATCAAAGGAAAAGTTTATAGGAATTAAGATTCTGCTTTAAACTTTTTCCTCTGTGTACAGACATTAAGTTATTTTCCTGTTAAATTTACCCAGGGGTATATCCTTTTATTCATACAGTATACAACCAAATTTAAAGGTCGTCACCTTATGGGGGAGTAAAAACATTTTAAAATTCATTCCAGTCATGCTGCTGAAAAGTATTAGCATCTGATGAATGTATCATGACTGGAGCACAGTCAGAGTGGTAAAGCTCTCTGTTTTGTTATCAAGAGGTCCAAGAATTGAAACCCACTGCCAGAGAAGTTTTTATGAAAAAATGCTTTCCTATTTGCAAATATATTAATATTTCTTTCATATTGTATATATGTATCTGAATTCTCTTGGTTCGGCAAGCATTCTGAATCAGAAAAATGCAGGACAAATTGCACAATACAGAATGCTAGAATTTCACCTCTCTACGTTATTAACCATATATTTCATAAAATATTTAACCCTTTCTTTGTACTTGCAATTCTTATCCAACAACTAACAAACAGGAAAGCATTCATGATATGAAGCTATTAAAATTCCTATTTTCAGCATGGCAAACTTATGAGCATGATGTGGCTGGTAAAACAACCTGTGGACAGGATGCTGCACAGATATTGTCACAGGAGGAAGCAGTACAAGGGGAGGTAACCCAAGCCAAACAATCACTCAGTAGAGCTAAGGAAGAATATGAAGATGTCCAACAGAAGATAGAGACAAGTAAGGCTGAGCTTAACCAGCTAGTGCAGGAAAGGGAAGTTGTAGAGAAGCAGACAACCCAGTCACTTCCAAAGGCCAGGTAGCTATATAGTGGAATTCCTCACCATAATGTCCACCCAGTCATTTCTCTCTATTTTATCCAGTCATTCCTCCATATTGCCCAGCTAGGCATTCTCTCTGCAATGTCCACTCAGTGTTCTATTTCCCTTGTTTCTTCCCAGTAATTCTTTCCTTTTGTATGGTCACATTATTTTTCCTTCACACAGCATTCACCTGGTCATTCCTCACTAGTGTCTATACCTAAACTCTTTCCTTCACACAGCATTCACCTGGTCATTCCTCACTAGGGTCTATACCTAAACTCTTTCCTTCACACAGCATTCACCTGGTCATTCTTCACTAGTGTCTATACCTAGACTCTTTCCTTAACACAGCATTCACCTGGTCATTCCTCACAAGTGTCTATACTAGACTCTTTCCTTCACACAGCATTCACTTGGTCATTCCTCACTAGTATCTATACCTAGACTCTTTCCTTCACACAGCATTCACCTGGTCATTCCTCACTAGTGTCTATACCTAGACTCTTTCCTTCACACAGCATTCACCTGGTCATTCCTCACTAGTGTCTATACCTAGACTCTTTCCTTCACACAGCATTCACCTGGTCATTCCTCACTAGTGTCTATACCTAGACTCTTTCCTTCACACAGCATTCACCTGGTCATTCCTCACTAGTGTCTATACCTAGACTCTTTCCTTCACACAGCATTCACCTGGTCATTCCTCACTAGTGTCTATACCTAGACTCTTTCCTTCACACAGCATTCACCTGGTCATTCCTCACTAGTGTCTATACCTAGACTCTTTCCTTCACACAGCATTCACCTGGTCATTCCTCACTAGTGTCTATACCTAGACTCTTTCCTTCACACAGCATTCACCTGGTCATTCCTCACTAGTGTCTATACCTAGACTCTTTCCTTCACACAGCATTCACCTGGTCATTCCTCACTAGTGTCTATACCTAGACTCTTTCCTTCACACAGCATTCACCTGGTCATTCCTCACTAGTGTCTATACCTAGACTCTTTCCTTCACACAGCATTCACCTGGTCATTCCTCACTAGTGTCTATACCTAGACTCTTTCCTTCACACAGCATTCACCTGGTCATTCCTCACTAGTGTCTATACCTAGACTCTTTCCTTCACACAGCATTCACCTGGTCATTCCTCACTAGTGTCTATACCTAGACTCTTTCCTTCACACAGCATTCACCTGGTCATTCCTCACTAGTGTCTATACCTAGACTCTTTCCTTCACACAGCATTCACCTGGTCATTCCTCACTAGTGTCTATACCTAGACTCTTTCCTTCACACAGCATTCACCTGGTCATTCCTCACTAGTGTCTATACCTAGACTCTTTCCTTCACACAGCATTCACCTGGTCATTCCTCACTAGTGTCTATACCTAGACTCTTTCCTTCACACAGCATTCACCTGGTCATTCCTCACTAGTGTCTATACCTAGACTCTTTCCTTCACACAGCATTCACCTGGTCATTCCTCACTAGTGTCTATACCTAGACTCTTTCCTTCACACAGCATTCACCTGGTCATTCCTCACTAGTGTCTATACCTAGACTCTTTCCTTCACACAGCATTCACCTGGTCATTCCTCACTAGTGTCTATACCTAGACTCTTTCCTTCACACAGCATTCACCTGGTCATTCCTCACTAGTGTCTATACCTAGACTCTTTCCTTCACACAGCATTCACCTGGTCATTCCTCACTAGTGTCTATACCTAGACTCTTTCCTTCACACAGCATTCACCTGGTCATTCCTCACTAGTGTCTATACCTAGACTCTTTCCTTCACACAGCATTCACCTGGTCATTCCTCACTAGTGTCTATACCTAGACTCTTTCCTTCACACAGCATTCACCTGGTCATTCCTCACTAGTGTCTATACCTAGACTCTTTCCTTCACACAGCATTCACCTGGTCATTCCTCACTAGTGTCTATACCTAGACTCTTTCCTTCACACAGCATTCACCTGGTCATTCCTCACTAGTGTCTATACCTAGACTCTTTCCTTCACACAGCATTCACCTGGTCATTCCTCACTAGTGTCTATACCTAGACTCTTTCCTTCACACAGCATTCACCTGGTCATTCCTCACTAGTGTCTATACCTAGACTCTTTCCTTCACACAGCATTCACCTGGTCATTCCTCACTAGTGTCTATACCTAGACTCTTTCCTTCACACAGCATTCACCTGGTCATTCCTCACTAGTGTCTATACCTAGACTCTTTCCTTCACACAGCATTCACCTGGTCATTCCTCACTAGTGTCTATACCTAGACTCTTTCCTTCACACAGCATTCACCTGGTCATTCCTCACTAGTGTGTATACCTAGACTCTTTCCTTCACACAACATTCACCTGGTCATTTCTCACTAGTGTCTATACCTAGAAATTCTTTCTACTACCATGGCATGTGTACAATTTCTACTCAGTGTGTACTTTCCATGGTGTCCACCCACTTATTCTGTCCATTTGTATCCACATGGTCATTCCTCTCCAAAGTCCATCTTGTCACCCCTCCCCTTGTGTGTCAACCTTAACTTGTCATTCATAATATGATGTTAGCTGTTGTGAGGACACAAAACCTTTCGAAAAAATGGAGACTTTTGATGACTTTCTATTAAAGATCATTATTATATATTTTTCATGACCTTGACAAACTATTTCCCATATATTTAGTCAATATTGAGAAGGATGAGAAGTGTAAGAAATATCCTGCAGTGAATGATATGAAATCCTCAACTTTTCTGTACTGTTTTCTGACATGACAGCTGGAGATTGCCTATGACCGGTATAATGTATTGTCGTGTCATGATCAGGATATTTGACCTGACACCACAAACGAATATGTCACCTTTGTTTATACATATCATGTTTTTCATTGCAGTGAAGAAATCTCTTTTTCGTCCTACTGATAATTCCCTATATTTCAATGCAGTGAAGATATCACTTTTATCATATGGATAATTATTTTACTGCAGTGAAGATAACACATTACTCAACTGATTAGTTGATTATTATAATCTAATTACTATATATTGATGATTAAAATATGTTGTTTTTCAGATATGATGTGAACCTATATATGAATATAACCAACATACGATGGCAGTTTGACAGTGAACCTGAGGAAGTGAAAGGCTGTATCCTTACATAGAAGTGTTGATAAGAATAGGGATGATGCAACAGGAATTAATTAAGAGAAACTAAGGTTTTCTTTTTCATATTAAGGGTACTAGCCCATATAAGGGTATATTTCAACAAATGATACTAGCCGAACTTATATTTCATAGTAAATACTGAAATTTTCACTAGCCCTTAAATACGTGTACCACATACCTAATTGTCTCTAGTCCGGTAAGATCAGATAACCTATTCTCTCCAGTCGGGTAACAACACATATGCTATAATGTCAAGTAACAATAAATACTTTACAATCTCTTTCCAAGTAACACCACATACCTTTTTCAATCTGGTGCAGTAGATATAACACAACATACATAGTAATCTCTAAAAGTTCAGCTGCACAAATTTGATTCTTAAATGAAAACAGCTCAGCTCAATGTTATATCTCTCTTCAGTACCTCTTTAATTAACATCCCACGTCTTTCTTGTTATTTTGAAGTTACCAAACTGAGAAACTAAAGGATTTTTTCCTGTATAGATATGGAAGATATTATTGCAAAGTGAACAAACTGTCAGAGGAAATAGCAGGTAAATGTGTACATACACAAATATTATTCAATTATAGCCTTTGGCTGAGGTCGATACCTGGATTTATCGACCCGAGAAAAGATATATTGACCGAGGATGCAGTCCGAGATCAATATATCTTTTCTCGGGTCGATAAATCCAGGTATCGACTGAAGTTAAAGGCTACACTTGTTTTATTATTTTCAAAACAGTAATGTTAGCAATCTGAAAAAAAAACAAAAACAAAAATATTACAGTTTAACCAGTGGTTTTAATTGTGTTCTGATATTTTTTTTATTTTTTTTACTGAAATCTTCTATATTAACAACAAAATGTCAATACAGTTGAATGATCAACAGTCAGTATTGTGAAATTATTGATATTGTAATTGATTGTGACATTCTGGTAATTTCTTATAATTGGAGCCATTGGAAAACGCCTCATAGAAGTCTGAAAAGATCTGGTTAAATTCAGAGGAGAGCTAATTTCAGTGGGCATTTGAATTTGTGAAATAATGTCATCTACTCCATCAGTGTCACTCAGCAAGTCATTCATTTAAGTATCTGTTTGCCAGTCAGATAATGCAAAAAGATCCATGTTGTCAAGTTGCATATCTTCAATAGGAGAGCATACACTGGAAGGGCCTTGACGAGGACACACACTGACTGCACTGACTGGGGGGTGCACAATAGTTGATCTTTCTTTTCCTTTGGTCTTCTCACTAATGGTTGCAGACATCAACTTTCTTGTCTTATCATCAGTTCTACTGGAATAGGTTTTAATGGATGATTCGGACCTGTGTCCAGTGACACTCATAATGGGTCGACTTGGTATTTGTGCTGAGTCGAGCACATGCACTGTGGTCGCCCTACATGAATGGTTGGTGTAAATAACTGACAAACCTGCATCTTTGCTAATCATGTTCATGAATGTCCCCAGCTTGTTGTGACCAACAGCTAAATTGTTGTAGTAAATACCATTCTTTGGTTCACTCCTTGGTTGCTGGAAAAGTTTCGGACATTGAGGGTTTAGCCGACGAAGATACTTCATGAAGGATCTCACAGGGCACCTCATACTTTCTGCAAACATAATGTACAAATCTAGGTCAAAGGGTTCGAAATATTAGTTAAAATAATCAATGTAGGTAGACACATGACAACATATTATTGTTTTAAACAATTGAAAATAACTCTAGTTTACACAAATATTGATAAACATAAAAAATAAAACAAAACTACTTTACTTGGTGAAAATATAGATACAGATACTGTACAGTACCTTTGATTTCATAAAATTTGGAGACACGTCATAATTCTATTTTTAGAAACACCCAGTCCTTCAACTAAAATCACGCGCTCCAAGTCAATATCAGTTTTTATCGGTGGACACGTGATGCACTCCTGGCCAATCACTTGTTGAAAATAATATGAAAAAAATAATAATCATTTTTATTTCACATTACAGTATGATTCTGTTAGAATCCTTGACTCTTTTTCAGTTGTTTGCAACAAGAATGATGTGAAACCATTTTCCCTGAACAGCAAACAAGTGTCAAAGTTTTTTATCTCTAATTATTTGTGGGACCTGATAGAAGAAGACTGGTGAATAGCGGGAACTCCATATATTTAACCAGTGGACAGTAGCTGGACACCCAGGGAAGAGGGTCGGGAAAGCTGTCATACAGTACACACTTTATAGCTGGAAATGGTTGAACAGTTGACTGGCAGTCCTGTTATTAGTGCAATACAACAGATGAGCAAAAGATGCTCTAATATTACAGGTTATATGAAGAGTTGGAAGCTGGCAAAACAGATTTAAAAAATGTATTCTGTTGGAATTCATTTCCATTTAAAGCAGTCTATTCAGCATTTATATTAATGGCTCAAGTAATGAGAAATGTTCCCCATCAGTTTCATTACAGATTTTAACCATTTTATTACAAAGGTTAAGAATGACAAAAATCATGTTTCAAGGTTCCAAGGTGAATGCTGAAATTGTTGGCTATTTATAGAAAATCAACCAATTCAGTGACATCACCTTAGCAACTTAATTTCTTAACAGGATTTGATCAAACTTTACACAAAGGTCAGTTATGAGCCCCAGCATACCTGCATCTTTTGCATTAAGAGAGGTAGTTTTGGGGACTAGGTACCAGTCTCCTTTACAATTTGCACTTGTTATTATATTGTTTATGAACATAAATTTATATGATGTATCTCTCTTTGTAAGTTTCTTATCAATAATCATACGCAATTCAAACATACCTTGTGTATGTAGGTATTTTATACATGTAAAAAAACATGTTAATCTTGATTATATGTTATTAGATACTTTGTATTGTCTGGAGGAGTTTGTGATACAATGTCACAGAGCTTGTATCGATTGATACCAGACTTTTTGATGTTATGATAATAAAAATGTAACCTTTGTACTTAAGTTTATAATCCTTTTGTGTGTGTATGTGTGTGTGTGTGTGTGTGTGTGTGTGACATAGACGGACCTTATCAGTGGTGTTTACTGTTTAGGAAGGACAACAGTTCAAGTGTTTCCTCCCCTTTACATCATTAAAGGACAACAGTTAACATAATGAGACACCTTTTGTATCAGGGAAGGACAACAGTTAACATAATGAGACACCTTTTGTATCAGGGAAGGACAACAGTTAACATAATGAGACACCTGTTGTATTAGGGAAGGACAACAGTTAACATAATGAGACACCTTTTGTATTAGGGAAGGACAACAGTTAACATAATGAGACGCCTTTTGTATTAGGGAAGGTTAACATAATGAGACACCTGTTGTATTGGGGAAGGACAACAGTTAACATAATGAGACACCTTTTGTATTAGGGAAGGACAACAGTTAACATAATGAGACGCCTTTTGTATTAGGGAAGGACAACAGTTAACATAATGAGACACCTGTTGTATAAGGGAAGGACAACAGTTAACATAATGAGACACCTTTTGTATAAGGGAAGGACAACAATTACTGTTGTCATTGTCAAACAGACGTTTAGATTCGTGTTGGACAAGAACAATTGACATGGTCAGACATACCTATAAACTGGTGATTAGGAAGGAGATTACTATTACACCGTACTTTGACTGTTTACCTGTTAGTTGATAATCCAACATGTAGCCACAGAAACTCTTCCAGACATATGAACGGTTGCCATTTAGTGATCTAAAAAGTAATTATCCCATAGATAATTCATATTCGAATTTTAGCTTCACCCTAGAAGCTTAGAACGTATCCAATATGTTAATGTTTCAGTGATTACAGATATTCCAATCTTTACTGCAGAAAAAAGATTCATAAAGACTCCATTTATCGAAAAAAATGTCCAAACATTAGGGATTCTGTATGGATACGGAGGAGGGGGCTGAATCAAAGTAGCTGCATTAACGTTCTCAATACAAGGTTCGATGCTGAAACTCCAAAACTACACGTATTAATTACATATCGCAAAATGAAAAATTATTGGTGTCAGATTCGCGGCTAAAGCACACCAATAATGATATTCCGTCTTTGCGTATTGCAGAGTTATCTTCTCTTGAGAGCAGGTATTGATTGTTACGTCATTGGTTCGTGTGCGAAAATTACGTCGTTTTCTCAAAAATTGATGACGTTGCTCTCACAAACAAATGACGTAACAATCAATACCTGCTCTCAATAGAAGATAACTCTGCAATACGCGAAGACGGAATATGTACACTTAGAACCACATACAGCAGTTTTTATGTAACGGGATATAAAATATACGAATATAATATGTTCATTTTCGCATTTTCTTGCTTCTGTCTTTCTAACAGTACATTACGGTACAAGGGTGCCGATCAAGTAGAAGAGTATTGTACAAGCATCAGCCGACAGACAGTTAATGGCCTAATCCCAAAGAACCGAACCTAGCATATACTATAAATACACTCGTTGACTAAGGTCACACACGTAGACATTAAAGTCCAATCAGTGATTAGGAAATAGCATCCTGATAGTATCTACGGATACTGCTGATTGACTCCGGTGGTACACAAGAACTCGGTTACAAGCTTTAATTGTACATCAAAGAAACTCGGACTCCAGATAACGTATAATAATTCTAGCTCAGGGGGCCGTGATAAGGTTTACTGACAAGTTGTAATCTGCATAATTCTCCAGTCAAATTTAAGTGTTTCCTCCCCTTTACATCATTAAAAAGTCTTTGAATAACATGAGGATATTGCATGTGTTTGTATAGATTCCAGTCACTTTGCAGGTAAAGATGATAATAAGACTGATTTCCTTTGCTAAAAGTCCACTGGTAGACCTTATATCTGACAGTTTACGCCCGTAACGACAAGTCCACTGGTAGACCGGGTATAGGACAGCCTACGCCCGTAACGACATGTCCACTGGTAGACCGGGTACAGGACAGCCTACACCTGTAACGACAAGTTCACTGGTAGACCGAGTACAGGACAGCCTACACCTGTAACGACAAGTCTACTGGTAGACCGGGTATAGGACACCCGTAACGACATATCCACTGGTAGACCGACTATAGGACAGTCTACGTCTGTAACGACGAGTCAACTGGTAGACATAGTATCTGACAGTCTACGCCCGTAACGACAAGTCTACTGGTAGACCGGGTATAGGACAGCCTACGCCCGTAAAGACAAGTCCACTGGTAGACCATGTATAGGACTGCCTACGCCCGTAACGACAAGTCTACTGGTAGACCGAGTATAGGACAGCCTACATCCGTAACAAGTGTACTGGTAGACCGAGTATAGGACAGCCTACATCCGTAACAAGTCTACTGGTAGACCGGGTATAGGACAGCCTACGCCCGTAAAGACAAGTCCACTGGTAGACCATGTATAGGACTGCCTACGCACGTAACGACAAGTCTACTGGTAGACCGAGTATAGGACAGCCTACATCCGTAACAAGTCTACTGGTAGACTGAGTATAGGACAGCCTACATCCGTAACAAGTCTACTGGTAGACCGGGTATAGGACAGCCTACGCCCGTAACGACAAGTCCACTGGTAGACCGAGTATAGGACTGCCTACGCACGTAACGACAAGTCTACTGGTAGACCGAGTATAGGACAGCCTACATCCGTAACAAGTCTACTGGTAGACCGAGTATAGGACAGCCTACATCCGTAACAAGTCTACTGGTAGACCGGGTATAGGACAGCCTACGCCCGTAACGACAAGTCCACTGGTAGACCGAGTATAGGACTGCCTACGCACGTAACGACAAGTCTACTGGTAGACCGAGTATAGGACAGCCTACGTCCGTAACAAGTCTACTGGTAGACCGAGTATAGGACAGCCTACATCCGTAACAAGTCTACTGGTAGACCGAGTATAGGACAGCCTACGCCCGTAACGACAAGTCCACTGGTAGACCGAGTATAGGACAGCCTACGCCCGTAACGACAAGTCTACTGGTAGACCGAGTATAGGACAGCCTACGCCCGTAACGACAAGTCCACTGGTAGACCGAGTATAGGACAGCCTACGCCCGTAACGACAAGTCCACTGGTAGACCGAGTATAGGACAGCCTACGCCCGTAACGACAAGTCCACTGGTAGACCGAGTATAGGACAGCCTACGCCCGTAACGACAAGTCCACTGGTAGACCGAGTATAGGACAGCCTACGCCCGTAACGACAAGTCCACTGGTAGACCGAGTATAGGACAGCCTACGCCCGTAACGACAAGTCCACTGGTAGACCGAGTATAGGACAGCCTACGCCCGTAACGACAAGTCTACTGGTAGACCGGATATAGAACAGCCTACGCCCGTAACGACAAGTCTACTGGTAGACCGAGTATAGGACAGCCTACGCCCGTAACGACAAGTCCACTGGTAGACCGAGTATAGGACAGCTTACGAACGTAACGACAGGTCTACTGGTAGACCGAGTATAGGACAGCCTACGCCCGTAACGACAAGTCCACTGGTAGACCGAGTATAGGACAGACTACGCCCGTAACGACAAGTCCACTGGTAGACCGAGTATAGGACAGCCTACGCCCGTAACGACAAGTCTACTGGTAGACCGAGTATAGGATAGCCTACGCCCGTAACGACAAGACTACTGGTAGACCGAGTATACATGTAGGACAGCCTACGTCCGTAACGACAAGACTACTGGTAGATCGAGTATAGGGCAGCCTACACTCGTTACGACATGTCCACTGGTAGACCGGGTATAAGACAGTCTACGTCCGTTACGACAAGTCCACTAATAAACCAAGTCTCGGACATTTTGCGTCCATAATGAAAAGTCCACAGGTATTCCATCACTAGGCGATATATGTATACCATCACTAGGCGGTATATGTATACCATCGCTAGGCGATATATGTATACCATCACAAGGCGATATATGTAAACCATCTCTAGGCGGTATATGTATACCATCACTAGGCGGTACATGTTTACCATCCCTAGGCGGTACATGTATACCATCACTAGGCGATGTATGTATACCATCACTAGGCGGTACATGTATACCATCGCTAGGCGATATATGTATACCATCACTAGGCGGTACATGTATACCATCACTAGGCGATATATGTATACCATCACGAGGCGGTACATGTTTACCATCCCTAGGCTGTACATGTCTACCATCACTAGGCGATATATGTATACCATCACTAGGCGGTACATGTTTACCATCCCTAGGCTGTACATGTATACCATCACTAGGCGATATATGTATACCATCACTAGGCGGTACATGTTTACCATCCCTAGGCTGTACATGTGTACCATCACTAGGCGATATATGTATACCATCACTAGGCGGTACATGTATACCATCACTAGGCGGTATATGTATATCATCACTAGGCGGTATATGTATACCATCACTAGGGGGTATGTGTATACCATCACTAGGCGGTATATGTATACCATCACTAGGCGGTATATGTATACCATCACTAGGCGGTATATGTATACCATCACTAGGCGGTATATGTATACCATCACTAGGCGGTATATGTATACCATCACTAGGCGGTATATGTATACCATCACTAGGCGGTATATGTATACCATCACTAGGCGGTATATGTATACCATCACTAGGCGGTATATGTATACCATCACTAGGCGGTATATGTATACCATCACTAGGCGGTATATGTATACCATCACTAGGCGGTATATGTATACCATCACTAGGCGGTATATGTATACCATCACTAGGCGGTATATGTATACCATCACTAGGCGGTATATGTATACCATCACTAGGCGGTATATGTATACCATCACTAGGCGGTATATGTATACCATCACTAGGCGGTATATGTATACCATCACTAGGCGGTATATGTATACCATCACTAGGCGGTATATGTATACCATCACTAGGCGGTATATGTATACCATCACTAGGCGGTATATGTATACCATCACTAGGCGGTATATGTATACCATCACTAGGCGGTATATGTATACCATCACTAGGCGGTATATGTATACCATCACTAGGCGGTATATGTATACCATCACTAGGCGGTATATGTATACCATCACTAGGCGGTATATGTATACCATCACTAGGCGGTATATGTATACCATCACTAGGCGGTATATGTATACCATCACTAGGCGGTATATGTATACCATCACTAGGCGGTATATGTATACCATCACTAGGGGGTATGTGGGACAAAGAAGTAATTCCAACAGTGTGGACAAGTTATGGTTGTCAAATTTGTACATATACGTCATATTACAACAGTGTGGACAAGTTAAGGTTGTCAAATTTGTACATATACATCATATTACAAGAAGATAGAATTGATATACTATAATTGAAAATATAGCTGTTATATAAAACCAATAGTCCCCTCGGCTAAAGGCAGCCGAAGGAAGCAATTAAGCTGAGAGCATTGCGGACAAAGAACGCTGTAGTCTAAATATCAGAACGCTCGCTTGCTCTGCTCTATAGCGAAATTGCACTAAGACGACTAGTCGCGCAATGAAACACAACGACGACCCGCCAAATGATAACCAAAATCGAAGAAGAATCCCTCTAGAAAACTCTTTAACTACTAATTATAGGTAGAGGACCTATTCTTGCGCAAGATGCACTATCACATAAAGTGAGTCAACGAGAGACAAGCACCAGAAAGAAGGGACGAGATATCAAAAACGTGGAACATGTGCACGTGGGAATCAATCTGGCCGGGTAAATGTGAAAAATCTCAATTATCTACGGACTGCCCTAATTAACGCTGCAGTGGATTTAACAGTCACAGCAGGGGGGTTCAAACTTAGTCGCCTCTTTCGGTTTGCAGGAATAATGACATCACTAGGCGATATATATGTATACCATCACTAACCGGTACATGTATACCATCGCTAGGCGGTACATGTAAACCATCACTAGGCGGTACATGTTTACCATCACTAGGCGGTACATGCATGTTTACCATCACTAGGCGGTGCATGTCTATATAAACAGCTATAGGCAAAGTCAGGTTGTCAGATTCAACTGTACGTCTATATAACCAGCTTTAGGCAAAGTCAGGTTGTCAGATAAAACTGTACGTCTATATAACCAGCTTTAGGCAAAGTCAGGTTGTCAGATAAAACTGTACGTGTATATAACCAGCTATAGGCAAAGTCAGGTTGTCAGATAAAACTGTACGTCTATATAGCCAGCTATAGGCAAAACCAGGTTCAGGGCATTATCTCTTGGACATGTCTCCCAAAAAAGTTGTGTCAGGGGTAGGAAATACTAACTGGAATATCATGTTTCGTTCGCGGTGACCTTATAAAGTTACCAAATACACTAAAAGGTTGTGATGTCAGCAAACTGAAGCTTGTGTGAAAACCCCCAGTGATTAAGTACATGTAGATATATAATTGTTAGGACTAAGATAAGCAGAGATACAGGTAGAGTACAGAGTAAAGGTAGCTGTGTACATACCGCCCCTACAGCTCTATACCCGTCTGACCTTACTGGTGTATTATGACTGACGGACGGGGTAAAGTTCGAAGGCTACACTCACCACACGCTGGTTTGGTTTTGCGGACGGAACATCGGTAAGTACCAACAGTAGCTTGTGTTCGTGTGACTTATACTATTATTAATATATTTCTCACACAAACTCTGGCGATTGCTACCGTCCTACGATTAAGTTATGGGGTAGTGGTCCCATGGTGGGCCGTGTCGAATTTAGGGCAAGCATGTACCAGTGTGTCCCAGTGTTATAGATTTGAGACTGCTCTATACGGAGATAATGGGTGACTGGTCTACAGAGAATACATAATCATGGTAATGTGTATTACTCCACTGTCACAAGGACTTTTATGTGCCGCTACTAATGCACATGGCGTCGGTGTTGATATCTAGAGCATTCATCGTATGTAATAATTTCAATGTGTAATGCACGATTTTTCTACATAAGGTGTTACGCTGTCTTATCAGATATCAGACTTGATTAC
>NW_018403776.1:18731-78124 GCF_002113885.1 Mizuhopecten yessoensis | reverse complement strand
CCCCCACACACACACACACACACACGCATCTCCTCCGCCATTTAAACTGTTTGGTATAATGTAAGTTGATGTATGATGTAATATTGTTTCATTAATTACAACATACAATACTGTGAGTGTTCAAATACTTTAAAAAGCATGTGGCATATTCACAGGTACTAGCCTCGTCTGTCAATATACCTATACGATTATATTATAGGTGTATTGACAGACGAGGCTAGTACCTGTGGTATTCCATCTACCAGTGGAGCTTTCGTGGAAACGGTAAGATTTCCACGGTATAACGTCATCAGTTGATGCTAATACTGGCAGCGTCAAAATACATACAGTGCATATCACTTGATATGGTGAGGTGTTGTAGACAGGTTTCATTTCAACAAGTACAACAGGTTCAGCTAGTCATTATGTATAAATGAAAACTGTATTAAGTGTATCTTATGACTGGTGACTTATATAATATTAATAAAACGAAAAAATATCGACAACATGTCATAAGCGCTTTATTATTATCAAGGAGATCATTCGGACTCGATTTCGTGAACGATAAATGCGGGTTCATTTTTAAAACCTTATCTGTTGATATATTTTGCCTCATGAAATTGAAGTTGACATATCGATTCTCATTTAGTGAGGTTATATGTATTTTCTTCATCAGCTGATGGGCCAGTGAGTCTGATGTACAAGAAGACAATGGACTGTGTCGGACTCAGTAGCGGCGCTATGGTTGGCCTGGGCGCAGCTGCGGTGACTGCAGCAGCCACGTACTACCTGGCAACCAGGGCAGAACCAATGGTCACCTCTATCAACCTCCAGAACCAGTCTGTCATACTAGAGGTAGATATGTGTGTCGTGCCTAAAATAATGTATGGTATTTATGCTTCTGAACATTGTCACCATGAAGGAATGTTAATTACAGGTACTGAGATACCGGAAAATAAGTTAAATAACGTTGAATAGACGGTAAATGTTGACGTTGGGACGTCATAAACACGATATTTCACAGTTTTTCTTCACGAGGATTTTCGAACAGTTTGTTTTGTCAAACAGTGTAGGTACGGTATCAATTTGAGAACACTGACGTTATATTTAGAGAGTATGAGATACCCTATACATGTATCTGGTCGAGGTAGTAAGTTTAAAAAAGAACTGTCCCAGGCAGCTGAGGAACCATTATACCTTTCTGATAGTGACATGTTGTTTTGTTGTTTCTTTTTAGGATGGCTCAAGATGTTCTCACTTTATGAAGGACGGGAAGCTATTGGAAGTGTTATACGATGATGTTAGAACTACATACGACTGTTTCCAAAGAGGACTTCGCGTGTCGAGTAAGTTAAAATGTGCCATATGTAAGACTTTTATTAGAACAATCACATTTTTACCCGATGTAAAATGTTCGTGCCTGCAGTAGAAGAATGGCAAAGTTGACACAGATTTGTTATTTCATTGTTAGTCGGGAGATGTTGTGTTGTGGAGCGTTATATTTCACCCTAGTTATCGCTGAGAAATTACTACATATAAAGTTATCCAGTGGTAAAATTCAAATATCTTGGATTCATTTATTTCAAAGTTGGCAGTAGTCATCTCGGTAAATCTCATACTAGTGTTATACGTCAGGATGGTGAATATGATTGAATAAATATGATGTCTGATTATCATATATGATGTCTGGTTATCATATATGATGTCTGATTATCATATATGATGTCTGATTATTACATATTATGTCTGATTACTATATATGATTTCTGATTATTATATATGATTTCTGATTATTATATATGATGTCTGATTATTATATATGATTTCTGATTATTATATATGATTTCTGATTATTATATATTATGTCTGATTACTATATATGATTTCTGATTATAAGATATTATGTCTGATTACTATATATGATTTCTGATTATTATATACGATTTCTGATTATTATATATGATGTCTGATTATTATACAGTCGAACCTCGTTATCTCGAACTCGTATAACTCGAAGACCCCGTTTAACTCGAAGTATTTCATCGGTCCCGGCCAAAACTCTTCTTAATCTTAGTAATAAAAACTCTGATAATTCGAACTCTGAAAACTCGAAAAACTCGGATATCCCGAAATGATTCATAGGTCCCAACAACGTAAATCCTACATAAAAATATCTCCTACCTCGAAGTTTCTTAAGATTCAAAAGTCTATCATGTATTCTTTAATTATTTGATACATATTAGACGCAGTGCTACGGTAAACATCGTTCTAAATGAGCAGCCTACGCTCGGTCATAATTACTTCTATTTAACTCATGGCATTAAAATGTGCTTGACTGTAAATACACTTTGTTCAAATAAAGAAACAAATTTCATTAATGTTGATTAACAACAATTAGTACTCACTGCGAGCCCATAAACAATTTGAATGGCACTTTATATACACCAAAGCTGCCGACACATTCTAACCGGAAAATGGGTCAAAGTGTGCGGTCATGCGTAAATAAGCTCCACAGTAAAAATCACAACCTAGGACTGGTTCGCCGGTTTATATTTTTACAGGAGCTTGTATGGCACTGATTACTAATTGAGAGATTATAGGAACAATACGATAACTATTGTTGAGTACGTCGTGTTGAGGAAATGTCAAGTGTCAGTGGAGTCTATCAATGTGAATATGTTTCTTGATTAACTCATACCCATTTGTGGAATGTCGAAATCAACTGAGCAATCCAACGTGTACGCTCCAGTACAGTGATTTGTGTAAAGACTTGCGCACTTTCATTTCCGCATTGAGATTTCTATCAGCATAGCACGAGGTCGGAGACAGCATGTGTGTTTATTGTAATATTAATTAATTAATAAGATTATGAATATGTTGTTATTTTTTTATTTTATATAGTTATCTTTTTGTCATTTATCCGACTGTTTAAATATGTTGATTGTCAGAGAAATCAACGACATATATAGCCTCATATTGTGAGCAAGCTTTATGCCAAACATAGGAACTCGCTTAACTCGAATACTCGGATAACTCGAAGTTTCCCAACGATCCCGTCGACTTCGAGATAACGAGGTTCGACTGTATATGGTTTCTGATTATTATATATGATGTCTAATTATTATATACATGTGTGTGTGATGTCTGATTATTATATATGATGTCAGACTTAAGATTACTTTGATATGCAATTCAAATTATGTATTAAATAATTATTGATAAAAATCCAGATTTAATCAGTACAAATGCAGTTACACCTGATCATGTTAGCTCATATTTGTAATTAGCTACATGTAAGAGTCACGGTGACTAAAAGCACAAACTTTGAACACCCTTTCAGTGTCTTTCTCAGTTAATGAATGTTGTGGTGTGTCGAATCATTACAACTAACTAATAACTAGTAAAACTGGTGCGTTTTCTCAAAACTTGTGTCATAGAAATGTAAATAGGGATCGTCTGGTGCATGACTTTTTGTGTCTAGAACATGGTTGGATTCAGTCTAGGAACATTACTGTCTGTTAGATAGCTGTTTACTTTATGGGTGTGAGTAACAAAAAATACCAAGTCTACATCATTGTCATGTTAATTTTGTGATGAACAGACAATGGGCCGTGTTTGGGAGCAAGGACTGGTCCTAGGAAGGAGTACGAGTGGCTTTCATATCAACAGGTATACTTCACACCGCCGATGTTTTCATTTTCTTCTCGGTAATTCTGATTTCTTTGAACTTGGCATAGTCAGAAGAATATTTCAATTTCACCAGGGTTTAATGGATTAAAAACACTGACATTCATCCCATGTGGTCCCCATATAGTTAATCTATCGAGTCCTCTTCTGTGGTCGTCCTGTGGTTCCTCTGAATCGTCCGTCAACAACGGCTCCGTCGACCCCTCCAATCACACAAATAGCACTTCTGATATTCAAAATTCCAGGTTCTCTATGAAAATAAGAACAAATACACAGGTAATTTAATGTATTCTTATGGTTAGACTGCCATTGAAATTATTACACAGTAAGTGGAAAAGTGTTTGTGTATGAAATCCTCAGGGGTTTAGCTGATTAAGCTATAATAAAAACATTTAATTTTAGGATGATGAATGAAAAAAAGTATTTTTTTGTCTGAATGAAATATTCTTCAAATGAGCATTGTTACATTATAAAGTGCCGATTTACGTACAGGTGTATGACCGAGCTTGTGCCTTTGGGTCGGGGCTGCTGGAAATAGGACTACCGGCAAGCAATGATGTATTCGTGGGTTTTTACAGCCTAAACAGGATAGAGGTTTGTGGCATACGTCATATTTTTGTATATTGGAATATTTTTGTGTACATCATGTAGAAAGCTGATAAAGATCTATGAAAAAACATTTATCAAGCTTTTTGTCTTAGTAATATTTTTCAACTTAGCCCAAAGTCATAGAGCTATATCTCAGTTACTGAAATCGAACATGTATCAAAGATATTCAACTTAAAATCATAGAGCTAGTAGCTTAATTGCTAAAATCGAACACTCAAAGTCGTTGTTTTATCCAAAATGTGCTTATTTTTTATTTTTGTAAACAAGAACCTCAAACTTGCCGATAAAACGGTCTTGGTTCCCGAATTTTAATTTGCCGATAATGTGTGATTTACAGTACGTGGTGGCCGAGCAAGCGAGCATCATGTTCTCAATGGTCTCCGTGCCCCTCTATGATACCCTAGGTACCACAGCTTGCAGCTTTATCATCAATCAGAGTAAGTGATGGCATTCTTTGATAAAATTCGTTTAGAAACATATTTCATTCCATCTTCCCAATGTCAGCATAATAAGGTTACAACAAAATGAATGGCTTTAAATTTGAGTAAAAGTGACGTCATAATACACTGGTTAAATAACATTAAAGGATGTAGTAGTGACGTACTGGGTAGTGTGTGACTCCAATGTTATATATGTGACTTCAATGTTGTTTGTGACGTACTGGGTAGTGTGTGACTCCAAAGTTGTTAATGTGACTTCAATGTTGTTTGTGACGTACTGGGTAGTGTGTGACTTCAATGTTGTTAATGTGACTTCAATGTTGTTTGTGACGTACTGGGTAGTGTGTGACTCCAAAGTTGTACATGTGACTTCAATGTTGTTTGTGACGTACTGGGTAGTGTGTGACTCCAATGTTGTTAATGTGACTTCAATGTTGAATGTGACGGACTGGGTAATGTGCTACTCCAATGTTGTTAATGTGACTTCAATGTTGAATGTGACGTACTGGGTAGTGTGTGACTCCAATGTTGTTAATGTGACTTCATTGTTGAATGTGACGTACTGGGTAGTGTGCGACTCCAATGTTGTTAATGTGACTTCAATGTTGAATGTGACGTACTGGGTAGTGTGCGACTCCAATGTTGTTTATGTGACTTCAATGTTGAATGTGACGTACTGGGTAGTATTCGACTCCAGTGTTATACATGTGACTTCAATGTTGTATGTGACGTACTTGGTACCGTAGTGTGTGACTCCAATGTTGTTTATGTGGCCTCAATGTTGTATGTGACGTACTGGGTAGTGTGTGACTCCAAAGTTGTACATGTGACTTCAATGTTGTATGTGACGTACTGGGTAGTGTGCGACTCCAATGTTATACATGTGACTACCATGTTGTATGTGACGTACTGGGTAGTGTTTGACTTCAATTTAGTATATATGACTACCATGTTTTATGTGACGTACTGGGTAGTGTGTGACTTCATTTTAGTACATATGACTACCATGCTGTATGTGATGTATTGGGTAGTGTGTGACATCAATTTAGTATATATGACTCCAATGTTGTATATTTATGTCTACCATGTTGTATGTGACGTACTGGGTAGTGTGCGACTCCAATATAGTATATATGACTACCATGTTACATCTACAGTTGGTATTACCCATGTGGTATGTGACAAGGCGGAGAAGGCGAAAACCCTTCTGGCCAGTGTAGATACGACTCCAAGTCTCAAGTGTATCATTCTGATAGAGGAGCCGACAGCTGAGCTGGTGCAACAGGCCGCTGAAGCCAAGATTGAGATCAAAGAGTTCAGTGCTATAGAGGTAACCTTTGCTATGTTGATGCTAATACAGATGATATAACAAACGGATAGCATTATTACTTACCAGAAGTCCCTCTGTCCTGAATTGATGTTTTGAGAAATAGGCCGTATTACTTTATAGTTACTCAAATTGATTATGATAATTGCTTGAAATATTACATGAGAGATTTTAATCCATATCGATCGAAAAGTTATATGTATTATTTTCTTCTTACTAAAATAATTCTCGTGAATAGTTCACCATAATAAAACTTAACAAAACATCTTACTGCCTTGTGTTTTAACAAAAGATCTTGCTGTCTTATGCATACTAAACGCTGTTATATCTATATCGACAGTCACTTGGACAGAAGAATCTAAAGGACCCTAAGGTAAGCAGTTTAATTATCGATGATTCTTTGATCATGTCACATTTGCTGCAATACTAAACGCATATTTTCATTGTTAACCTTTAAATAGATTGTTCCATTATTTCCTCTTCTGGACATTGCTGCCTACCATAATAAACACCACTCCCTGTACAAGAATTATCCCTGCTATTGACCCTGTGCCATTTTCTCTTCCAATCATCCCTAATTGTGTATTTTGTCTTCGATTGTCATCGTCCCTAAGCAAAAATTGCATTCCCAATTTCGAACAATCTTAACTTCAAATTCAAAACATTTTGTTTTTAACCACTTTTTGATTTGATGGTGATTTTACTGCATGCCACTGAATGTTGTATAAGTTTGTGGATTTTTTGTGTCATTTTTTTGAGAGATACATATTTTTGAATCACTGAAAAGTAATTGGAAAAGTTCATGGACAAGTTTATAGCTCGAACTAATTCTGTTATCCACGTTTGGTGTTGTACTCTGTGTTGTTACAGCCCCCTACTCCCGCAGACCTGGCAACTATTTGCTACACAAGTGGAACTACAGGTAATACCCGAGGCGCATAGATATATATTGCATAAGGATATTTTCTTCATTGAACTCTATTAAGTTGACGTGAAGGCGAATTTGAATATCACCTGCATTATAGGAAAGTTTCATGAAGAGCATCATCGCTTCACGTGAATTTTTTCCTGTAATTCCTGTGGTAATTCTATCCTCTTTTTCAACAATCAAATTTCCTTCTGTAACATGTTTAGAAAATTCAAATGTCGGAACAGCGAATTGCACGTTCACAACGATGCAATAAACCGGATGAAAACTTACTTCAGAACGAGCCAAGTGCGTATGTACTGTCCGAGTTATTCCATTGAAAATAATGGTAATAAAAATGAAAAACAAAACCACATTCATGTTTCCAGTTTTATATGTAAACATGTTGACGTATGCTATGGTATTTGTCAGGCTTTACTTTCCGTTCTAATAGTCCGTGTCCCATTCATATTTTATCGATCGCGGTTGGCTTTATTTTATTTGGTTTGACGTCCTTTTGACAGCTAAGGTACTCCCTTCGTGTGTGTAATGTAGGAATGCACGTATTCTTAAGGCGTTATGTTGGTGTATTTGCTCTGATGCTGATGGATATTGCGAATGCTTTATTTTCTGAACGTTATTCGGTCTTGTGGCATTTATATTATGACAGTCCTACCAGTATGATGATTTTCAACTGAAGTTTTTATTCGGCCTTTTTATTTCAATTGATCATATACTTACATTGTGTCATAGTCATAATTATGTGTTCTTGAATGTATAGTTATGTTTAATGTTGCAATTCAACAAGATTCTGCATTTGACAGGTGACCCAAAAGGTGTAATGCTTTCTCACCAAAACCTCATCAGTAACATGTCAGCTGTTGGCTGTGTAGCACTGGTACGTATTAGCAGTGTCCCAACTATTTCTGTCAGCTAGTGTGATAACACTTCACATATATACATATAACACATAGCTATAACAAATGTATGAGGACTATAGAGGAACATGTGAATATTATATAAAAATGGGGAGTAGACAAAGCAAGTATTAGTGTGTTTTTTCACATGAATTCTAGTTTTAATTATCATTATAATGAACCGATTTTCTTTAAGATCATTATAATGCATACATTATAATTAACGATGTACGGTCTTCATTACTTTCAAATTTGGTCCTGATATATTTTGCTTTAAAAGATACTGAATTACATACCCGAGTACAAAAATGGAAGAATTGAGTATTCAAAAATGAATGCAGCTGCATTTTACAGGGAGAGTTTTATCAATATTCTTAAAGATTGTAATCATTTCTAAAAAAAAAACCCATAGAAATAACATTGTTCTCTCAGATGCAAAACATGTTTATCTAAAAGTGATATCAAACTTCAAGTGAGCGACATTAGCTGTTTTTTTTTAATGAAATGTCTGTCTCGTCAAATATTTGGTATTTTAACAATTTGATGAAGACACTTATGAACTGAAAAATAAAGTCGAGATAATCTAAACATTTTGTGAAACGCAAAACAGAAAAAGGAGTAACTGAGAAACACAATACATACTTGTAGTTAAGAGCGGTAGATAACCATATCTGTGATGGCATCTGTTTTCAACTTGAACACATGTTTTCAGAAAACGGCAACAATCTAAACTTTTAAGTGATCTTTGAACCATATTAATTTACGAGAAAGTAGTTTAAATTGAAAAGGTAAGATGTCATGAAGACATTAACCGAGGTTTTAATTGATATTACGGGTCAATTACGTTGACTGAAACGAGTATGCACCAGGCAAGGATATCTTTAGAGCTAAGGGCATCTCAGACAGTAAAGTGATTGTTTTGGATGACATAAGCTTTATATTTTGTCACGTGTCACCTAAAAGGGAGATAGTACGAGACTTAGTCTGCACGAGAAATGTTAAATAAATGAACAAAAATAAATGATTAATCAAACTGGTAAGCGAAGTAGAGCCAATGTTCAAACGCCTTCTTATAAGTATGACACTCTCTGTTTCAGAAAGGTGTCACTGTGACCCCACAGGATGTACATTTATCTTACCTGCCGATGGCACACGTGTTTGAAAGGGGCATGCAGGTAATCAGACAAGTGTTCATTTAGATCGTAAAATTTCTTGATAAATATTTCACATAGAAGTCGGTCAGATACCGAAATTATAATATACTAACGAAAGTTTACGTAGTTGATAAAGAAGTGACAAGAAGCCAATGTTCAGTATGGGCCGTTTTATTTCTTGGAAAGTGTGTGATTAATATAGCTTCGAGCAAACAAACATAACAAAACATCCGGACCTACTTATGATTAAACAAGCTGCTTGCACAAAATTAACATTGTACCACGCGGTCGACGACACAGTGAGTTTAATTTCACACATCTTTTCTTTTTGAATGTAAGAAATACGTCGCAACAATGATTTTATCACAATATATAAGCCTAATGATAAATAGTTTTGAACAAAAATGAATTTAAGGGGATATAACGTGCGGGGATTTTGACCATGCACAAAATAGGATATCAGTAGGTTTGGACATGAAATATATGACGCATTTATGACGATGATTTATATATGGTTTGGAAGATGCTATTGATTCATAATAAATGCACGGAATTGTATTTGTATTTACCTTCTCGCCTCGACTGAGAAGACAATTTTGTTTACAAATTCAACCACTTTCGCGCATGCCCAGGTACTTTGAAGTGCTCCAACAACTGCCGCTAAAACGGATAACTATGACAGAATCTAAAGGAGTATCTAACTACGTTATCATGAAGGATTTTGTGACAAGGTTCTTAAGCGTTGATGGAAGCGTTGTCGGTAAAACAGTTTCGCATTGGTCAACATAGTGCATCTATCTATAAAAAATATACACCGAATAATACACATCGTGAACTTGTCATATAAATCAAACATTCAGTTATCATATATCATGATAATTTACATGCTACGCGTAAAAAAATGTACAATTTTTTTCTCCCAAAAGATTATAGCATTTATGCACGGCGCCCAAGTTGGCTTCTCCAGGGGTGATATCAAGTTGCTTACTGAGGACCTTCAAGCTCTTAAGCCCACAATATTCATCACCGTGCCAAGGCTTCTCAACCGCATTTACGACAAGGTGAGAACTAATAAAGATACTGGTATTTTTATTGCTACGTCACGCATTCAAATAGAGGTAGTTTGAATTTGTGTAATATACGGTGACTACTACTTATTTAAAATTGATAATGGTAATTATGTCTCCCCACGTTACTAATAGGGAGCGTTGATTTTGTGTTGTCCTTTTGTAAAGCATTGGTTTTCTGACAAGAAAATTTGTTATTGAGAGACTTCGATGCATTTTTTTTTTGTTAATAATATCCATATTTAGTGTTCAGGTTACTTTTAAAGAGATTTTTTTTGTGTTTTCTGTGGATGAGTAGGTCGAAATATAATTGGTAATAGTTCCGTTGTTATTCAGATGTCATTCACACTTTTGACCCTTTACTTTACAGGTTACTTATCAGGAGGGAATGCTTGGGGTTGCTTGAGTATGTTAAACTAGGTGTAACAAAAAGTAGAGTTGCGGGCAATAACAATATCTAATTTGCCCCTTGCCTATTCGCAATCACTTATTTGTTCTAAAACGTGATTTGCAAATGAAGAGACAACTGTTTAATGCTGTTTCGATCTGTTGCAGGTACTATCAGGCGCACAGGGAAGCAAAATAAAAACAACGTTGCTTAATTTGGCATTAAATGCCAAAACCAGAGAAGTTCAAAGGTATGAGACTTTTGTAGGTAGATATTTTTTTATAAGTTTGCAGCGCTAAATAGCAAATGTCCAGAATGCAATAACAGTTATTGTTTAAAGATTCTTGGTAAGGAGAGGTATTTTGCAAGGTAAGGTATAAAACATTTGTACGGGAGATTGAAGTCAGATCTCGTCACAAAGTTGCTGCATCATGCAATGACTTAGTCGACATCATGTACTCAAATAATGCCCAGACTGGATACTCTGGAAGGATAAAGAGGTTCCCCAATGAGAACTGGTTTGGTTATCATGATTATTTAACTCGGGTTAGTTAACTTTCAAATTATATAAAGACACAAGGCTGATCGGAAAATAACTAACGAGAATTAGATAAATATTACAACGTAACAATCACGAGATTGGTACCTTTTTTCTCCTAGTATAAGGTTTAGATATCATATCTCGAAAACCACATGTCCTCTTCGGAATACATCATTCTTTTTTTCTGATCGGGGAACAATTGTCACGATCTATGACGTAACAATGGAAGATGACGTCGCAAATCATTGTTATTTGACGTCACACGCCCAGGGTTTTACCCATAAGTGTACCAACTTTAAACAGGTTTATCCAATGAGTTGAGAGTGAGGAAACCTATCATGGTGTGGGATAAAAACGTTTCCTGCTCCGCAAGTGGAAGCTGTCATACTGTGTCTTGTATAAAGACAGAAATCATATCCTCAATCATTGCAGACACCAATATCTCATAGTTGGAAGAAAGTTGTGTAATGGTATGGAGATGTGTGGCTGACTTGCACTATATACATTAAGTATATATGGCGTATTGATTCAACCCGGAGTTGTTCTTGTTTCCAAACTATTGTACATTGAAACATCTGGGATAGACGATTACGACTTAACAACTGACTTTCGGCTGCTGAGCTGAAAAGCCCCGTTAATTTCCTATATATTTCAAAATTATTCAAGAGTTAAGTCCTTATTTGATACTACAATTGATGAGACACACTTTAGTCAAATTGTGTGACATTTTCCCATAAAGACATCCCAAGAGATGAACCTTTAAAATTTGGTAAAAGATACAGCATGCCAAAAAGGAATTACACTGCACCTTATAGCTATGTCGTCCTTCTAGGACTCATTGGTGATGCTAGGGTCCGAAGTTGGAAATCCAAATTTGTATAAAGTACTGTTCAAACAGCAGGGTTGGCTGCGTAAAACCCCTAAGTTATATGAATTAAAAAAAATTGAAGCGTACTGGTTCATTTCAAATTAATAATAACAATTAAAGTGCTACTGTGTTAGAGAGGATACTAGTATATATATATTAGGTGTAATGAGGAGGGGAGGTTTACATTTTTATGCTGTGTAAATGTAACATGGAAGAATATTTTTTTCATATTATAGCGCAACAATTTAATCTTGCATGTAACAAGCATTTTAGTTGGCTTAAAAAAATATGTCATCAACCCATAACGTAAAAGATGACGTCGCCGTTTGTAACGTCGCTTTTTATTGGCTGATACAGCTGCGTAACAATTTCTAAGAGAAAAGAGTCCATCAATAAAAGTGCATTTTCACAGGGATTGTGTTAGTAGATTAAATTATAAGGATTAACTTGAATATATTTTATATGTTATGGAGCTATAACACAAAAAAATAGAGTGTACTCTAAGTTAATCCTTCATGAAATTTACATGTAATCGTTATATATATATAGTCTGTCATTTGTGCTGCATAAACCCAACTTCGTGACAAAATCTTCAATTAGTTGAAGGTGGTCACTATATGGTAGAACTGTTAGAACTAGAACCCATATCAGTATATCATATGTGTATTTTCAGACATTGCACCAGGGTGGGGAGGAGACGGGGGGGTGTCAGTCATATTGTGACCAGAGACTTATAAAGCCAGTAGTATATACGTCTATGTTGTGACACAGACACGAATTCGAACTGACAAAGTAGCTAGGCTACGCATACTTACTTTAACCCACACATGCGCATACATAAGGTGACAGTACCCAAATCGGATCACCAAACCATAATTTTGTTAAATCATTGAAAAATCTAAGGAGGAATTATATTCATTCATGGTTGTGTCAAAAATAGAATATCGATGGGTGTTCTCACAAACGGGGCTCACTCGAGATATTTATAGAATGCTCTGAAGTCACCAATCAGCGTCTCCTGTTTTTGTCGGGACCCAAATCGGATGAAGGCTTGAATTATGTAGTATCTTACGCTTCAAATGAATATTTTTTGTTAGCATATTAACCTTTTATAATGACCTTTAGAAATTGTATGACAAAAAATATTTCTACAGTGTGAATTTATTCCTTAAGACCAAAACAGAATGCATAGTCGTCGCACGCGCCATTTTTTAAAAACGTAATCAAAACACTGACATTTGAGTTTGCAAACGTTTTCTTGTGCTATTTGAACTTGTCATCTGTAGACAAAAACTGGTGCATGGCTATCTATTCTAAGATTACATCATTGTTATAACTGATTTGTTGACACATTTATTAATTTGTAAGTATTTTTGCAAAAAGTGATCCGATTTGGGTACCGATCCGATTTGGGTACTGCAACCTTACATCATGTATCTCAGGCGGCTCATCAGAAACATTGTCGTTGATGAACATGCACAGGCCTAGTTTTCGTGAAGCCGACGGTTTCTTGTTGAAAGAGTGACAAACACATTCAAATTGGTAGACCTTTGAGTCAAACACGAAACTTGTCTGTGATGAGGTCCAAACTGGTAAAATTCACTCCAAACTCTTGTTGATCATATCCTCTCGCGTTCCCCGTTAAGTTTTCTGTTCCGGTCTTTTTCAACCCGTAAGTCTCTAGAATCGAAGAGTATTTTAATAAGTATATTAAACGTGTATTTATTTGATATATAAGTAGAGTTTACAGAGACTGAAATTTTCATTTATTTGGTACGCAACTATATGTATTGCTTTAGAGGCGTGGTTAGGAGGGACAGTATCTGGGATCAGCTAGTCTTCAAAAAAGTGCAACAAACTGTAGGAGGCCGAGTGAAGATAATCATCACTGGATCTGCTCCACTAGGAAGCAAGGTTCTTGACTTTATTAGGGCATCATTTGGATGTTTGGTAAGTGTTTTCTTGTATTTTGCAAAGCTAATTTTTTAATCTGTCCAACGATATTTTGAGGGGCCTTATCCCGTTTAAAACTGAAGCAGTATCACACTTTGATCTATCGATGCGAGTCAAAACAGAAAAATTCGTAATAAATATTAAAAGTTGTATATTAAACTTGTTTTCAGTGGAAAACAATACTTGTCGAAACCTACATGTCATGCATCCTTTACAATGTATGAAACATTAGTGTTAAATCTGTGTTTAAGGTGTTAGAGGGATATGGGCAGACGGAGGCAGCAGCTGGAATTACATTTAACGTACCAGGAGAGATTGAATCAGGTGAGTTTGTCTTCGTATTGAAGTTATTTGGATAATTACATCCTCTTTCATGGAAAAAACAAATTGGGAATAATTAAAAAGTTTATAGTCTAAGAACAACTTTTGTATTCCAGGCCATGTTGGATGTCCATTGCCCTGTAACTTTGTCAAAGTTGTGGATGTTCCGGAGATGGACTATTACGCCTCGGATGGAAAAGGAGAAGTAAGTTTAAAGTACAATGAAAATATGAACTGCAAATTGTATGCATGAATTGCCATCAACTAAATTCTAAATAGAAAAATACTTGAATAAATGCTATCGGTGTAATGTACCATTTCTTCACTTTTTAGCAATAATCATTATGTATTTCTACGTATTCATTTCTAGATTTGTGCGAAAGGAGACAATGTGTTTGTTGGTTACTACAAAAACCCAGAGAAAACGTCGGAAACAAAAGACAAGGACGGGTGGCTCCACACAGGAGACATAGGAGAATGGCTACCTGTGAGTCAAAGCTGTGATCAAACAAACGCCGCCCTAGATATATATATATAGTAAATAATAAATAAACAAATTCTTGCGAAGTAAAATAAAGAATAAAATAATAAATATGCAAGATCTACCGCTAGGCCTTTCTGCCTTTTTCAGACGGACTTTATGTATCAAATATAAATGAAGATGATTTTTTGATGAAACAATATTGAAAAATGGCAAAGTAATTTAGATTTAGAATGCGTTCAAACTAGCCGAGCCTTAAATAAGTCTATGTTAAATTAAGGTATTTTCCTAATTGTTCTATTGTTTCCTCTACAGAACGGAGCTTTACGAATCATCGACAGAAAGAAAAACATATTCAAACTTGCACAGGTACGATTTAGATACCAACCTTTGACTTTTCGGATCTGTAATATTATTTAATGTTAAATCAATGATATAGACAATTGCATTGCCGAACCACAAGTGAACTTCAAAGAAGCGGCCATTAGTTTGGAAAATTTTGTTGTTGTTACTTAAATGCGTTATATTTGCCGTGCTTGATAATATTTGAACATTACATATAAAACGCGTTATATATTTTAGGGGGAATATGTGGCAGCAGAGAAGATTGAAAATGTATATATGAGAAGCGAATATGTCGCACAGGCCTTTGTTGAAGGAGATAGTTTGAAAGTGAGTATCAATAAATTTCTTGTCAAGTTTCCTTCGTATACTATAGTGGTATCTTAGTTATTCATTGTATTTTGTGTTTTTTAATTGTTATTCATTTCACGTACAATGTTAAAATATTTACACATGCAGAAACTTCTGAAATACATCATATAGTAAAATATACCAAACAAATACAGTTACCGGTGATTCATATATGACAGATTTTCAAAATATTATGAATTTGTATCTACTTTTAACCCCAACATATTAATCATAACCCTTTTTCGCATCTCGCCATTCTAAACAAATGAATTTTGGAATTTGAAATAAGAGGTGTGAAGAGATAATGTGAACATTAAGAGAGTATGTGATTTTTAAAATATTTCAATGACAAATGAATTTGTTATGTTACGCGAATTGAATCTCACTAATAACATAATGGTATATTTAGTCCAGTCATTGTTTAGTGTTGCAGGCATTGAAAGCAATAATACAGAATCAATAGTAGGTTACGGGCCAATTATTCCCAGTAATGTTGCAAAAAAGTATTACTGTAATGAATATCATGACCGGAAATGCAATGATCCCTGCTTTAAGTTAAGAATATTTTTGTTAAACAGGAAATATACACAAAAAAAGATAAATTTCTAACAATGATTCTTTGGTATAATAAACAAAACAAATGCTGAAAAATATAACTCTTCTTCGTAGTAGAGCGCTATCATAAAATGAAAGTAAAGGCTTGTTTATCAATTCCTGCTACAGTATGAATGCAACACTATCAACTCCGCAACTGCAAAACCACTGTTGATTTCTCGTTTTTGTAAATAAAAAAACCAACAACATTGAACTCTATGTTTTAACTATTTCATAATTTATTCTATTCGGCGATATTTGTTTTTCAATTCCAAGATTAATCGTATAAAAATCTTCAAACTTAATATTTCATATATAATTTCACTGACTTTCCCCTACTTGCAGCAATATCACCATTTGCTTTATTGGTTTTCTGTTTTCAAACGTTTTAGTAATTTTGAGGATTTTAGAAGAAATGTCATCAGCAGGATCATAAAGTAAAAATACAAAAATTGGGTTGTTCGAATAGTTTTATAAAATATATTTACTATTTAGAAAGAATCGCATTATATTCTTTAACAATGGGCTATTTTTATGTTTAGATGATTTTACGTTGACTTTTGTTTAATATTCATCCACTGGACACAACAGAAAAAAATACGAACTGGCATATGTATAATATATTTATAGCCATACCTGATGGGTGTTATGGTACCAGATATAGAAGTTGTTCCACGCTGGGCGGAAAAAGAGGGCCTACCTACAAGCATGGATGAACTTTGCACTTGTCAGGTTTGTACATTTACAGAAAATAGAGTAAGTAAATTTCGATAATAAGTGGCGAGTGTCGGTTGTCATATTAAATGCTTATATATTGACAATTTTTTAAATTAAAGCATCATATCGCCAAATTAATAGTGAAAACGAAATAAGCCAAATTAAAATAGGATGCATGTACACAAGGTACATGAATGTATATTCAAAGTACAGAAAACCATTTTTGTTACAGAAACTGAAAGATTTGATACAACAGGATATCATCAATGTCGGTAAAGCCATGGGCCTGAAAACTTTTGAGCAGGTACGTTGTTTTTATTATTTTAATTTTAAATGATTTCGGCATTGTATCACATATTATTTACTAAATAAACAAACATGTCGAAGCGAAAATTTCGACCTTTATACTTTCTGTTTATATAAAACATATAATACCAAGTACAACAAGTACAATCCACATGTCCTTTTTAGATTCAGCAACCTATAGACACCGATGCACATGTATGTTCGAGTTTTAAGCTGTTCCGTCGAAATAGTTTAAGTATTAGCAAACATTTTACCTTGAACCTTACTTGATTTTCCCCTACAGGTAAAAGACATCCATCTTCATCCGGAACCATTTTCAATGGACAACAACTTACTCACGCCAACTTTCAAAAACAAAAGACCAAACTTACGAAAATTTTTCAAGTCTCGTATCACAGAACTTTATGAAAAACACGAAGCAACATCATGAACATGACGATACATACATCTGTTTACTGATTGCGCTTGAAATATCTATTTTTTTTAAGAAATAATTGATAATGGATTTACTACATGATTACCATTGTATTTCCTCATGTACTATCACATAATGTGACGTCAAAGTTAAGACATAACGTTATGACTTTGTGGCATAGCTTTGAAGACAACACTATTAAGAAAAATATCAACATTGTGTAGAGAAGACTCGAGGATAGTGGGAGGAAGCATGTTGATCGAGAAGATTCGAATGCTTTCTTCTTATTTTATAAGGTTCTTAAGGAGTTAGTTTCCATTTCAAAAAATAATACGAAAGTTACCCCGATGTTTTTTTTTGTAGCACTTTCAGATTCGTTTTATAGATATTCTTGTTAAAGGAGTTTTACATGCACATTTTCATGCATTTGAGTATGTTTGTAAAATGAGTCTTAAATAGACGAAGTGGTCATATGGGCGAAGAAACAGGTTTACTTGGTTTGGCTTTCTGCATCGATACATTAATTTTTTAAATAGGTGTTTCCATACACATCTGATTTCTAGTAAAAACTTTTATGGTTATTGAAGAATGATTTTATCACCGTTTCTTTGTTATCAGTGTATGCTTTTTTTTGCTAGGATGTGTATGAAGGAAGGAATTTGCGATATGACAATTGTTTTTGGAGTTATGGCCCTTCAGAATTTCTGCTTCAGAATACTTGCAAGCACAAACGAGGGGCATTCAGATATTTCATAAATGCGGTGATGTAATTTGCGTTTGTAACACTACCAAAATATCATTCAATATTGTGAAACAATTTTAGATTATTTATTTAGAACCGGAATGAAAAAGCTAAATTAGAAAGTAAACGACTTTAAATGATTTTGAATATATTTTTAATATTCGAATCATAATTAGGGATAAAACATATTTCAATATTAACATGATTGTATAACAAACCAAGAACAAAATACAAATATTCATCCTGAGCTTCATTGTTTTTTTGTTGTTTATGTATTTTTTGTTGTTGTTATTATTGTTACATGTATTGGTCAAAGTGTCCAAGTCCGTTCTAGTTGTTCAGGTGAATATTTCACTTTGATCATTCCTTTGCATCAGCAATACCGCCTGCTGTTATAGCATACGTGGCTTCATTTTCAGGCAGATCAGGGCTTCAAATAAAGAAAAAAAGGAAAGTTATTTACACAATCTGTCTAATTTCTTTGAATTCGATACATCTTCTGATAAATGTCGAGTGTCTGAAAATAATATTTAAAATGATCTAACAGTTACTATGTCGGTACTATTTTAACGAAATCAATGTGGATATTTAACGAAATTATTGAAGTGTCCCTTTGATATACTAATCATTTTTTCTCAATTTTTTCAATCAGGATAAATAATTGTTTTAAATAAATACCTATCATATATCTTTGCTATTCTGTTTTCTCCTCTTCCTTTACGAAGACTAAGTCTTGTTGTAGAGGCATGAGCCAATATGTTTCCCCCAATAGGCTTCTTAGGGTCAGCTTGGAAACTTTGGGAATATAACATCATGTAAAATATTTCAACATTAACATATGTATCATGGTAGGAATAAATTCCACGCGTTGTTTAAAAGTCAATCAATATTTTTTATCAAGACACAGCTAGAATATAAGAACTTTAATGACATCTTCTCATAGCCCGATACATAAGTTACGGTATATGTGAATAGCTCTTAATAGCTCTTTGAATTCACACTTTTGGTAAAGGACTGGATCTTTTAAACAAAAATCGAAATGGACCATTTCCGTGTATGATATCTGAAGCGTCTGTAGCTATATATTCCTGTGGTTGATTGAAATTCAACAGTATTCTACTTTATACCAACATAAGGATGAACATTTTGAAACCAACAATTTAGCAGTAAGAATAAAGGTTTGGAAACCTGTATTTTAAATACATTTTTAATAGAAGTGTATCACATGAATCTTTTAAATAACCTGATAAGTATACTTACGACATTGTTGCTCCTGGATCAGCTGTCATCTGATTTGTTACAAATACTGCAACATTGTACTCTGAAATTTTTTGAATTACCATGTATTTATAACTTTCAAAAACACACATAATAAAAACCATAAAAAAATAATTTATAAGACTAAAAGTGAAGCTTCAGTAATTCAGCACCTAAATTCCAGAAAAAAGTGGCTTAAGTGTGACTAAGACAATATTACATCGAAAAGCCAATATATCCCATAATCAATGGCTGAAATGTCGGAAAACTGGATTAGTGTTCGCTTGATTATCGAGGTTCGACTGTATTTTATTGGAACAAAATTATATATTATCATTTGTTCTATTCCGTATAAACGTCCGCAGTGCTGAACAGCATGTTTTGCAGGTTTGTAATTTTCGTGTTTAACATTTTCCACAAAAAAACATCTTGCAAAATAGCAAATGAATCTATCCTCATGTTCCACGACGACTAGACCTGAAATACGCGAACTTAAACTCCCTGAAAATGGAACATTTAAGCAAATCAATCAGTCAAAAATTAAGGATCGCGAAAAATGACGTGTAACAGAGGGCATTATTTCAATGCCTTCGCTAGGAGTCGAACCCGGGACTTCTGGCTTACTAGTCTTACGCTCTACCATAAATTCTCTCTAGCCGAAACGATAAGAAGCGGCTAGTATTTTACCAGGGTGACATACTACCCCTCCAGGAAAGAACTCGTCCCGAGTTGTCCAGGGGTCATAGCGATCCCTTTGCAAGTATCGCTGAGTATTTTTGTCAAATCTTCTGGGTCCCTACGTGGGCGCCAATGTAACAGAGATCATTATTTTTTCAATGCCTCCGCAAGGAGTCGAACCCGGGACCTCTGGCTTACTAGTCTTATGCTCTACCGAATGAGCTCAAGAGAAATTCACTCTAGCCGAGACGGTAGGAAGCGGCTAGTATTTTACCAGGGTGAGAGACGTTTACAGTTTAAGGATGAATATTATGACAATTCAGAGCCAATTTATGTTACCATTTTTTAGTGTCATTCATATCGGGTCGAGATTAGTGAAGATGTATATCTAAGTGCTTGTTTAAGGTGTTAAGCAATTTCTTTATCCAACACATATTCCACTTTGAAATTATTTAATCATATGCACACGGTTGAATGTCAATTCATAATACATGTAATTTAATTTAATCTGATTAGACAAAAAATAGGATAACACTTAGAAAAAAAGAAGTAGCACATTGAAGATATAAAACATAAGGTCACTAATACCGGTCATTCTTTAAAAGTATACATGAGTGTATACCACGTAGATATAAACTCGTATTTGAGGATTTATCACTTTCATAATCATACATGCCTGTAATTACCTTCAGATATTTTCTGTAGCCTTGACAACATTTGAGCTAGTTTTTGTTGCCTATCTGCAAGCTCTCCTCTGCCGCTGAAATCCACTCTAAAGAGGGCCATTATGGAGTCAATAATCTAGAAAAACAAAAAACACATAACTACTTAAGCTGTACTGTACATTGCTAAAGCATAAAACACAATGTATACGCATACCATAAGCAAGCGATCAAAATACTATGAATTCTAAGATGTATGTCTCCAATTGTTTATTGACTATTAAAGATATTCACGCTTCAGGTTGAGCACTAATTATCACGAGAAAAAAAGCCAATAGCCAGAAAGCGACACAGTAGGAGTTTTTCATGACACACAAGGAGCAAAAGTGGTTTAAACGCTCAAAGGAGTTCAAATAGAAAATGTTTAAACTAATCAGAGGTCACGGTTGCTGTCTTGGATTTTCGGCTCGGCATGACAAGTTACAATACTTGCAGGGGACCTGTTAAGGAACTTAACTTCCCCCTACTTTAGAATCAATAAGTGCATGTTCTTGAGAGTAATTGCTCAGCAAATCAAATGATGGGGTGGAATTTTTGGATTGGCGAGAAAAGTAAGATACTTGTTGGAGACCTCATAACATTTGTATTGAGTTATATAGCCTAGCGATTCCTGAGAAAGAGTCGGAAATATCTCTGCCAATCACAGGCAAGGGCAGCTTTCATCAATTTCCGGATCGGCACAAAAAGTAACCACGCTTGCTGTGAACACTACACAAGTTTGTTGTCAATAAGGGCAGTCATTCTGTAAAAAAGTCGAAAGAAGTTTCGGCACAAAAAGTAACCACTATTATTGAGGACCTCATACCTAACATTTGTACCATGTTTTTCAAGTAATCCTTTCTTGAGTAGTAGTCGAAAATGCCTCAGCCTGTCAGAGGCCGAAGCGAAAAAATCGTTTTTGACCTCCTGAGGAATAATTTGATAAAATCAATAGCTATAGCATGTTTTGGGCAGTGCGGCCATCGAGGATTTTCGAATTCGACACAAAAAGTAACAGCAGTTGGTGGAGAAACAAGTTCATTTGGAACAGCGGTTCCTGCGAAGTCGAAAATGTCTGCCAATTCGAGCGAAGAGTAGTCCCTAACACAGCAACTATCTTGGATTACCAAATCATCACGAAAAATAACAACACTTGATCGGGGCAAGATAAGGAATCGGTTCAGTGGTCCTAACAATAATAAATCGAAATTGTAAATTTGTTTACGCACGACGGCGGACGGAAAAGGATGGATATAGCTCAACTAGGCAATCATGCGAGTCTGCAGTTCTGGAGATAGTAATTCAAATAGTTGTATTAGTCTAAATGATCCTTGCATCAATGCCTACAATATTTCAAAGTATATATGTAAACAAAAGTTTACTGGTTTGAAGTTACTAATTTATGTAGTCCGACATGAAAATATCCTTGACCTTCAATTTCGTGACCTTGACACAAACGTCAACGTGTTTTTTGAATCAACGCCTGCAATACACTATTGTTAATGTGTATACAAAAAGTCCCTAGCCTTATCTGCAAGTAAAGTAGCCGCAACCTTGACCTTTGTCCTCATTACCCTGGTCAAATGGATTCTTATGTACATTTGATAAATAAATCCTGCAAACTTTGGGATAATTAACAGCATTAGTAGCCTGATATATCTATGACCTCATTACCTTTATACTTAAGTCAAAATGACCCTTCAGCCAAAGTGTATAATATTCAAATATATCCAAACTATCAAATACTTTTTTGGGATAATTGCATTGGCCATTTCCGTGTTTAAAAAAACCCACATTTTTTAAGATGGCGACCATATTGAATTTCGAATAGACTCGAAAAATATTAACACTTGGTCAGGATCATGCACTGATCATTTCTACCAAGTAGACTTTAAATTAAACTTACATAGATTTTTCAACTTGTCTGTCAAAGCGGTCATATTTAATTAGAAAACATTAGAAAATATAACAACTTTCATGTAGTCAGAACTATACAACAATTCAGTTTTATCAAAATCGGTTCAGTGGAATTGAAGTTAATGTACTAAGTGCATTGTTCACAGACGACGCACAAAGTCGGATAGCTATCGCTCACTTGAGCAATCATGTGAGCTAAAAACTCAAATATTAGTTGAAGATTACAATGTATATCAAATAGATGTTCAGATGACATAAGTAATTTTCAGATTCCTCTTTCTTCAAATTATTTTATGTTTTTATTTATATTTTTTTTTTATATTGTATAAAACAATATTACCAGCAGTTTGAAGACACCTGGTTCCTCATAAAACTTGGCAGCCACAAAGTCTAGCAGTTCAAATTGGTGCTCACCTAAAGTGACAAAAAAAGAGGAAATTATTTATTAGAAAAAAAACCCACCATAATATTACTGCATTATTACATTATACTATTATTCTGGTCAATAAATTTTAGTTTCCATTTAGCTTCTAAAGCATCACAAAAAAACCCACAAAAATCCCGTACATTTATCTTAGAAATGCCATCTCGATTCTTCAAAAAATAAGAAGCCCAATGGGCCTGCATCGCTCTCCTAGTATTAATCTCACAATTGTAACCTTAAAAGAAGACGAAAATAAAGCTACAGGAAAAATATAGTGTCTTGACACAAAGTCATCCGAAACAAGGACATTAATAAGTTGAACAGTCTCAAGCCTTCCATCCAAGCATGCTTCTGGCCAAATATCATTACATTGGACCTTTTGGTTATTCAGAATAAGTTGATACATGTATAAGGCTTTAAACATATTTGACCCCTATGACCTTGAAAATGGGCGAAGCTCATTTGTTTGAACAAACTTTGTAGCCCTTCATCCCAGCATGCTATTTATTAACAAGCTATTCAACATCCTAGGCCTTTTGGTTATTGAGAAGAAGTTGTTTAAAAGTTTTAAACATATCTCACACCTACTAATTGAATAAACTTGGTAGCCCCTCATCCTAGCATGCTACTGGCCACATATATCATTATCCTGTGCCTCTTGGTTTCAAAAGAATTCGTTTAATGATTTTGAACATATTTGACCCCTGTGAACTTGAATATAAGTCAAGGTCATTCGTTTAAACAAACTTGGTAGCCCCTTATAAAAGCATGCTACTGGCCAGATATCATCATTCCGGGCCTTTTGGTCATTCATCAAAGTCAGTTAAAGAGTTTAACATATTTGACCCCTGTAACCTTGATTATAAGTCAAGGTTATTTGCTTGAACAAACTTAGTAGCCCTTCATCCCAGCATGCTACTGACTAAATATCGACATCCTGGTCCTTTTGATTTTATTCAGAAGTTGTTTAAAATTTTTCTAAGACAAATGACCCCTGTGACCTTGAAAATGAGTGAAGGTCATTCATTTGAACAAACTTGGTAGCCCCTCATCAAAGCATGCTACTGGCCAAATATCATCACCCTGTGCATTTTGGTTATTAAGAAGAAATTGTTTAAAGTAAAATATTGACACCGGACGACGGATGCCGCGCCACGGTATAAGCTCACTTGGCCCTTCGGGCCAGGTGAGCTAAAAACTGGACAATTAAGATCTGTGGTTGTATTGCGTCATGCCATGTGTACATTATTTTTTAAAAACTTTGCATGTCTGTGTCGAAATCTACGAAATTAATTTCGCGTACATATCAATTTATATTGAGGAGCCTGAAACACGTTCTTATACTTTTCTTTTTTTATTAATTTACATCTGGTTACTTTCTTGAAAACAGTAATTTTATTTATAATATTCATTTTAAAACCCTTATGACATGTATTTTTTGACACACATTTATCGTTTGAAGCTTTTCCATTCATATCAACATTATTGGAATTTTCACTTACTTGTGTATGCTCTTGCGTACAGAACATTATCTAAAACTGCACTTTGATCCAAGTTGAATCGATCTGCAATTGCTCGCAGTCTATCTGGACGACTTAATATAATGAAGGAAGCATAATTCAACTTTTTTATTATATATTTGAACTAACTTTTTCAATCATTCAGAAAGTAACACCACTATTGTAGACACACAATTATGTTAGCTCTTTATAATAATTAATAGTACATTGTCTTTCGAGTCTAAATAACTTGTATGAACAAAATAAAACAGTTGCAACTTAACTTTGGTTTGTACACGGCAATTTTGTTTGTAATAATATGTGGAAAGGATACAATGTGTTTTCTGTATCTATAAACATCACTTTTCCACCGGTATAGCCATTGTCACCATGCAGCTGAGTTGTAACTGAAAAGGACATGCGCAGAAAATATTTAAATTGACAAATTTTCAGTACTTTGTGAACGATGGTTTAATGTATATTTTAATGTTCCTGAAGTTTACGTAAAATATGAACGGTATGTGTTTTCACAGACAACAAACCATTTTGTTTCAATTTTTAAGTAGATAATTTTACTTTTTTTCCCACTCTACGTACACTTACCACATAACGTATGCGATAGCTGTGTTTTTCCTGTGCGAAATTCACCAAAAGCTTCTGTTATGGCCATACTCTCCATTCCACCACCAACAAGTTTGCTATTATATGTAACAAAATGAAATTCGAAAAGTATTTATAATATATATGTGAAAAGATTCTCGCACATAAACCATAGTGGGGGCTAATAGTATAATTTCCAAGACATTCTAATTTTATTTAATATCACTAAGATACGAATGTTTTCAGAAACGTTGTTGATGGAGTTGATATTTTAACATAAACATAATGCACATTTGTCTTCACTCGCAGCCATTAATAGTTGGAGCCTGAGGGTCTGCATGTCATATGTGTATGGCATTTTTTTTTATCAGTTAAGGTGCTATGATCTAGACAATTTTGTCGTTAACAGAGATAAACACATTACCCACCATACTTGTCACAAAGTCTGGCATGTTGAATAGACTTTTCCCTCACGAATCATTGCTTCATAAAGCAGTATCCTGAAGCAATGTTTTTTCACCAAAAACTTTAATAATTGTGGACGTAGTATTAAATTCTGGTTAGGGTTTACAGCACGTTTCGAGAGAATCAGTTTGATTAAAGCAATGGGCAAGTGTATCGTCGCCATCATGATTATTTCGTTTCTTGTGCGGTATAAAGGTCGATGCTATATATATGTTCGTCCTTGTGCCTTGTCGTTTACTTGTAACTACCGTGTATATCCATGCTATTTTCCTTTGTTCATACCCTGTATCAATTTGCTCTACTTTCAATGTTTTCAGCTGGTGACATTTTCTTTTCTAAATGATAGTAACATTTATGAAGGATTCAATAATGACATGTATTTACTCAAATTCTTGACTGCCTGTTGAAATTCTGAAGACCTGTTTTCTTTTGTCGGCATACTCGAGTGCTGTCAGAAATCCAGCATCCTGAAAAAAAGGTTGATATTTTCATTATTATCTGCTCAGATTGATATTCATTCATCAAAAAGCTTTATTAACATGCAGATTATCCTCAGGCTCTATTAGAGATGGTGAAAGTTCGATTGGTTTATTTTTATTTTCATTTTTTAATTTTAATTCAAAATATAAGGCAGCAGTCACACTTAGACTATGCAAGTCATATCTGTACCAAATTTCCTTGTCACGTAATTTCACATGAATTCCCGCATACTTTCTCAAAATTCATGGCAGAGACTAGGCTGAATTCACAGAAATATATATTCTAGAGACCCTAGCTTAACTCGAATTCCTGACAAACCATTTCTTTATGAAATGATGCTGCAACAGACTATACATTTTCTTCTATATTTACACACAAGCATACAATAGATCAAGAAATATAAATTTTGAGTTTAAAAACAATCAAATAGTAACGTATACATTTACAAACAAGGGACCAAAGGGCCTGGAATCTCTCACTTGTTTATTTTTTGGAAATTACCAGTAATTTGGAAATGTATCCGCTTAGAATTTAAGTTCCTTTATTTGCATAACTTTGTATCAATCTGCTAAGGATGCATGCTTCGACCAGGTCTGTTAATTTCCGCTATGTCAAAACACAGATGCTGGACACACTAATAGTAATATGATATGCACAATAGGCATTAATATTATTATATAGTATAGACACATCATATCAATATAAGTGTATCCACCTGTGTGTCAAAGGGTATATTGGTGTGATCGTGAGGAAACGTGTTATACGGCACCCCCTTAGTCTGTAGCATCCGGAATAAAAATGCCAACAGGTTCAATTGGATTTTGTCTAGATTTATAACTCGTTGGGGATCAAAAAAATTGAACAAATATTAAAAGGGCAGACACATCTATATAGGCTTAGGGACAGGATAAACGGGATGCAATTGATTTATTTGCTTTAAACGACCTCTCCTAAATTACTGGGCAGATTTCAACCTCATTTTAGTGCTAACAATATGCTTGGGTCGAATTGAAAGACTTGTGCTTTAAACATCTCCCAAAGTCTATGGGTTCAGCTCAGTAGTTCTCTATGTGGAGCTGACAGTGTTACATAACACACACTTCTGATCGTGCTAAACAAATATTTGTGTTCATCATAAAGAAAGGTTCAGCCATTGAGACGATATAAGGTGCGGACAAAGTGTTATTGGACGCACGCTCGAATGGATATAACCCCCTTACTCTGTAGGGATTATCTCCCTTTATGCAATGTCCTATGTAAGGGAAAACGATTTACGCAATAACTGACTTTGTATAAGAAAATTTAGGGAGGACTGTCCAACACTCATTTTTTAGACAGCGGAAACGACTCGATGATTTGAAGTGAATTTAAGCACCTAGTGACTTGAAAACCCCGTGTGTAGAAATATGATGGAAAGGAACATTTCAATGGCTGCACATGGATACATGTATATAACATGAATATATGTCATACCTACGATCATTTTTAACAACTTGTTTCAGTTATAATATTATTTTAGGACGGTAAAACGAATCTTGATTTCGATCTTACGCTAGGTAGCCTAGGTAAAACGAATCTTGATTTCGATCTTACGCTATAGGTAGCCTAGGTAAAACGACTCTTGATTTCGATCTTACGCTAGGTAACCTAGGTAAAACGTTTTTTTGGGGGATATGAAAAAAGTTACGTCGTACGTTTATTATATGTCGTGTTGTGCATGCGACACACAATGACTCAAACATATATAACGATGTTTTCGCAAATATTTTTACAATCTCGGCAACACTAATGAAACGATTTGCCTTGACATGAGAATGTGTTTACCCTCAACATTTCATGTTCACCTCGATCAGCTATGAATGCCTGGGGGGAAATCATCTTCATACTAAGCATGAACAATACATTTTTACTATTTTATACATACCACGCTGTAATGACAATAGTGTGATGATAACAAACCATGGGTAGGAAAATCATACAAATCAATCCTGTGAGGGAAACTCTCATCAATATGTTTAAGACAGTAAAGTGTATTCACGGCTCGTGAACAAATCTTAAACTCGTTTCATAAAGCTCTTCCAAATAGAAACTTATGTTATATCCTTTATTTATTCCCAAGTTATCAATAACACGACGCTATTGCCAATTATCGGCGCAATATCGATAATTTTGCCAACATAATTTTCTTGGAAAAATGAATAGATTAACAGAGATAAGTGTCATATTGCAAATCTATATTTTATTTTCGAGCTAATAGAACATATAATAAAGGAGTTACCAGACATTTGATTTAATGTACTTAAAAAGTGTAAACTCGACATATGATATCTAAATAGGGGCGAGATTAACCCCTCTTTAGACGTTTAGACATGGTGATGTATGTACACGTACATCCTCATAGTATCCTGAGAGCTTTAGTTTGAGGGCTGATATTGGTGAGGGTTGATATAACGTGCATATAGAAATTACCATTTTTATTATTGCTATCGCAAAATCAAAGAAAAAAGTAGAACATCTCCAATAATATTAGAAAAGATTGAATGTCGGATTCCGATTTTAGAGAATATCAATTTTGTCATGATATAAATGTTTGGCCCATAATGTTAAAATTCGAGAACGTTTAGGGACTGACGAAATGTACACAAAAACTGAAAATACCAATGTGTATTCTATGCACAACCTGATATATGTATAGAGGTTTTTTTTATCATTTTGTTAATTAGATAAAAAAAAACCCTGACATTTGGTGGTTCTTCTGCCAAACAATGTTGGTTCCTGTAATGGTGAACTGATTCCTGCTCTTAACGCATCGAAACCATTGTTGTCGTTCATCGCAGAAGTGTATAGATAACGGGTATGTACAATGAATTTAGGTATGACTTAAAATTGTAGTTAGCTGTATACATACAATGCAGTAGGGTGACTCTGAGCTTCAAACTGATTAAAGGACAACTATTTAACTTTGGGTTGAGTCAATCATATAGTTACAGATACATGTACATTGTATAATGTATACAACATGTAGTTATATTGATACATCCCTTCCCATCCCTACCCACTACATGAACCATCCATCCACACCATCAGTTACAGATAATTTGAAAGATCCTTGTATTACAAACACTAAGTTTTCCTGATGCTTCTTTTATCTTCTCCATTTTCGCCTCAGATATTCCTTTGATATTACAAAGCCTCTTCTTTGTTGTCATTTGAATTCCCTGCAACAATAAAATACAAACTAAACCAAAGAATAATTACAGTAGTCACTGGTTTTATTACTGCTATTCACTGTAATTATTTATTTATTAATGACTGTATTAAATCACTTGCATTACAAAATTACATTTGACATTTAAATATGATCAACATTAATATAACATTCAATATTCTTTGGAGCATAACATGCACTGTTGAAATTTGTATTGAAGCCTTACTTTGATTGTACATATTCCTGCCTGCTTCAACTTTTTAATGTCTGCAACATTCTACAATATTAAAAAACATGTAAGAACTTTCATAAATGTTACTTTGTATAACTTTCTTATATGACAATAATTTTAATTTCTTAATAGTGAGTTGATTTAGCATATGTCCATCAATTGAAGAATTTATAACAAATAATCTTAAGGATACAATTATTTTATTTATATGAATTAATTTAAAAGAATCTTCAGTTCTTATTGTAAAATTTTAAACTTGTATTATCTTTATTAAACTTGTTATCTGACCAGGACAGAAGGCATAAGAAAAGCAATAGTATACCATGAATATCTTATTTTCAGTATGACAAATTCCAAGTCTCAAGGTCTATAACAGGTGATTAGCTTTTGACATAAGAAATAATAAGGCCCATGAATTATGCTGTGATTGGGTTGTAATGGAACACCATGGAAGTCATATGATGATTTAACATGACCAAACAGTTTACTGAACAATTTTTATTGCAAAGGTATGATTTTGTTATGTTTTTTTCCAAACAGTTGATTCTCAATACCTGTATGTTAAGAGAGCATTGTTGTTTTAAAACCTGCTTGTGGATGGAGGGGAGAGGCAAACTTTGAAAATTTCTTTTGAAGTATTTTTTTTTGAGAAAAAAAAATGGAACTTCTTTAAATGATTTAGAAACTTATCTTGTTGAAAAAAATGTAAATTGTCTTCAAACAATAGACAAATTATGTATTGATAACATTGGAGTGTATCTCAAACTATTCATTATCTTATATGCCGATGATACTGTCCTGTTTTCAGAAACACCAGATGGTTTACAGTTAGCTTTAAATGAATTTGAACAATACTGTAATACTTGGAAGTTAACTATCAATTCAGGAAAAACTAAAATTGTCATCTTTTCAAAAAGAAAATATGCAAGAACTCACCATTTTTCATTATGTAACGTAGAATTAGAAATACTGGAAGGGTATACCTATCTAGGATTATTCTTTAATTTTAGTTGTAGCTTCTTTAAAGCAATGAAAAAAATGTTGAACAAGCACAGAAATCAGTGTTTGCTGTCTATAAGAAATTGAGAAACATATCTTTACCAGTTGATCTACAATTGAAGATATTTGATTCATTAATCATGCCAGTTCTTCTGTATTCATCAGAAATATGGGGTTTTAAAAACACAAATATTATAGAAAAAATCCATCTTCAATTTTGTAAATATATACTATATATACTGGGTGGTTGTCCACATTTCCAGTGGGGGTTTCCATGAGGAGGAAAATAGTGAAAATACATGCAAAGTATGATTTTCCAGTAGGGGTTTCCATGTGGAGGAAAATGGTGAAAATACATGATTTTTAAAGAAAATTCTTAGGCCAGGGGGGTTCCTGAATCCCCCAAAAAACTCTGGATTTGCCACTGCTAGTAAACTATTACAAATTACAAAATGCATTAAATATAAAGATCTCTGGTAGAAACCATTTAAGGGTTTTACATTTGTATTTAATATAGAAGAAAAATCTTACAATTCCATGATTTTGAAGCATATCAATGTCTTGAAATAAGGATTCCTGAAAAACCAAAAACACATTTTAAAGTATCATAATGTGTGATTTATTTCAAGAATGTAGCTTCGAAATCTAATAAAAGTCTCAAACTATTAGTATTTTTGAAATTATGAAGTTTATCTCACGAAAAACTTAAAATGAAGACGTTAACATCAATTCGTATATTTGATAATAGATAGATCCACGACTTAAATAATCTAATTCCGTGATGGATCTTTACAATACATTTAGCTGAATCAGGCAAAATTATTTAATCTGTCTCTAAATATAATGATTAAATACGGACATATATATATAATATATAGATCTACTATCTAGCCTTGCTCAAGTGAAGAATTTAAGAAAATAGGATTAGCTCATTGAAAATGAAAATAGTTCCTTGGTAAACCGTCTGTGTTCTTCACAGTTTATCAAATCACATTTCGCAGTTATTTTAATGAAGACAGGTAAGTATTTTAACAACAGTGCAGTAGTGTTAAGATTCCAGTCCCGACTGCAGATAGGTCTCTAAACAATATTTAACATTTATAAATTAAAAAAGGTCATTTTCAGAATAATGCATACGTCATCGTCTTCATTATCCAAAACTTCTTCAACAACTTGATCTTCAGCTTCCATTTTTCAATTTGTTTGCTTTGTTTATGTCGTCTGCTTTCGTCTGGTTCAACTAGTCTAACATAGGGTTGATATAAAGAAGAGTTATACGAAACGAAATACAATTGAGTATTGTATCAATTAATTTTACCGTTCAGTTTTCTGTCTTTATAATAATGTACATGTTAGTTTTGAAATTATTTATCAAATGTTTAAACTTTAGCCGTTTACCATAAAATCACAATATTTATTTCGTTGTTTTAATGTTACGGAATATATAAATACCATGGACACTTCCTGTTCCGTTCCAAAACGAGACTCCAGCAGCGCACGTGTTACAAACGTTTTCTTGTTTATAGTCCTCCGTGAAGCGATAAGCCGAGAGGAACAAACATCACAACTCATCTATCCATACTACTTTGAAAATATAAACAGCAACAGAAATGGTAAGATTAACTTTTATTTTGTAACAGGAAACTTTGATAAAATGACCGAGTTATGATGAATTGAATTTTTACGATCGCGGCGTGGCACATGTGTGTATTCGCATGTAAAGTGTAGAAAACGTTGCCAGATAATATCGTTAAAATTACTCGCTAAAGTAAGCGACAGAGGAAGATATGTTATGAGTTAGACTTTTATTGATATATATTCCAAATTTCAGCTCGATATTTGAAAAAAAGGATCGAGTTATGACTATGAGGAATATATCATTATTACGATCGGCGGCGTGGCATGAAGAAGCGTAATGATAATGGTAATGATGCGCTCCCACCCCGAATGTTCCCTACATCATATAACTTATACACAAATGTTAAGACATATATAAGTTCATAGGACATATCCAGCACATAATGATGTATATAACACATGAGGTGCCAGTAATATATCGTCTAGTCATCAGTTTCCGCGCGTTATGTATTTTCGCGCAGCCATTGTTCAAACTATATCTCTTAACTACGGGACCTGCTGGACATAACACAATGGTATTTTAGACGTTTTGCCATCGTCTGTAAACTGACACAAATATTACCAGAAGTTCGTCCGGAAAACATAGAATTAATCACTGATTAAAAACACGCATAAATATGCAGTTTTGCTTAGTGCACTTTTTATCTTGCTCAAAATGAACCCATACCTGAAAAAACGGTGATATATTTCATTCATGAACCAATCATTTTTGTAGTCTAACATACGTACGAAAATGTCGTTTGCAAATGAGGCCACATTTCCTCGCCGATTTTTTTCCATTTCCGAAGAGCCAAGGAGACATTCTTATATCGATAAACAGTGTTTTCAATGAAACGTAAACGTTGTAATGCAATGAACTTCCAATTTTCACCAATTTAAAACAGAAAAAATTGAGAAATAACTTACCATCAACCAAAACCGATATAAGACTGCAGATTCTATATTATAACTAAATAAATTTATAAAAATTACATGAATTCGTTCAATTTAACATCTTGAAAAATCAATTAAAATGTGAAACTTAAAAAATTTGATTTGACAAAGATATTTTTTGTATTTCAAACGAAGCTTTTGTTCTTGCAGGTCACTGTAGAGAATTTCTTTTTAGTGTATTCAAGTTATCTTTCTTCGAAAACTAAATCAAAATAGACACGGAAACATATGACGAGAGATTTTATTTTCAAAATTGTTTGTTCTGATTTTTTTAAAATACAGTTTAATGTTGCTAGTTTTTGTTTCCATTAATAGATTGTATACATGTTTATGACAGTCTTCCATAATTTCATCAGTTTTCTGCTGATATGAGTACGAACTCGTGGTTGCTTCTTAAGTGCGCAGAAACCGGTAACCTGAGGATATAGCACAAATGGGTTACATGTGGTTTAGTACTGTCTGGTATGACCACAGGAGCACGCAACTACTACTAATGTAGTGATCAAGTCAATGTTCGCACTGCTGTTGCCTGCCCCTGTGGTTTGACTGATACAACCCAATCAACACTGTTACAGATCAGAAATACTTAAAGAATTGCATGTGCGCACTCAGGGAAAATCCTGGAATTTGAGAGCAATGGATCATATTCAGCAATTTTTGGTCAATTTCAAAACTAAAAGGGGTCATTCTTTGCTAAATTAAAATTAAATTGGAACATGGAGAGGTCTATTAATGTTTTGAGGGGATCAATGGCCCCCTTCAGGATTATCCCTGCACACAAGAATGGGACAAATATATGTTGATGTCATATACTTGCGATCTTTTTGAAATTTTCATGGAGGAGATTACACATGCTCAGAGTTAAAGACAGATAAATTGTATGTTTATACAGCCTAGATGAAATCATCAGATCTTAGAAAATGGGAATAGTTTAGCAAATTTGCTGGTTGAAAATGGTCAATTTTAGGGTCCAAGAGTTGGCAAGTGTTTTTACGTATATATATACTTTTCTTCACTCAGGCAACAGAAGAAGTAAATCCTAAAGCCTACCCCTTGGCTGATGCAGTTTTTAATAAAACAATCCTGGACATGTTACAGCAGTGTTCAAATTACAAGCAACTCAAGAAAGGGGCCAATGAAGGTGTGTACAATATGTTGTTATTCTACAAAATGTACTTGTAGTTTATGGCTTTAAACATCTCTGTCTAGATTGAGAGCTGGAAGTACATGCAAAATTCTTAACAATATTACTGATGAATTAATACTGGACAGATTTTCCTCAGATTTCAAGATTTTATGATGCAAGAGAGGCAACAAAATCGAGCTTAGATCAGATGTCTAAATTTATTGACATAGTGCATGACATAATGTATAATTTTTACCTTTCTACTTAACTCAGGTTTATCACTATCAGGGGATTTTGGAAAACAGACTTTGGGATGAAATAAGGAAAAAATCACCCAACATAAGAACCATTTACGGAAATTAAGATCAAATAATATCACTGACTACGTGAAATTTAAAGAATGAAGTTCGAAATATTTATACTTGTAACCTTTTTGAAATTTCCATGGGGGGATTATGCATGCTCAGAATTAACAGCATAAATAAAATGTGTTTATGTACACCCTAGTGGACAACACTTTTTGAATGGCATCTTTTGTGCTGTTCTTTCAGCTGAAATCATTAGATGTTAGAATATAGGAATAGTTTAGCAAATTCACTGGTTGAAAATGCTCAATTTTAGGATCCAAAATCGGGAGTCTCCATTCAAAATTGGGAGAGTTGGTAAGTATAAATATTGGGAATTCAATGGGTCTTTTTGATCTGACCTAACTAGAACCCAGATAAGTATCTGGACATGGAATCAGATTTAAATGGCACATGCATGTTTCCAATCAATTTTACTTAACATGCTTATTGTATTTCTATACATAGTAGATATTATATTTTTTTTTAGCCACAAAAACTCTCAATCGTGGAATTGCTGAATTCATTGTGATGGCAGCAGATGCAGAGCCATTGGAAATTTTGCTTCATCTTCCTCTCTTATGTGAGGATAAGGTAGGTCACTCATATATTTCCTAGAAGAATTATTGATGGAATGCCATTCTCAGTAACAGACATAAAAACCTTCTTCCTAAATAGGATTTTAATTGCACACTTGCAGAAACATAAAGAGTAGTCATATATAAATTTCATGATGGCTGATTTACACCATTCTTTGTCTTCATTAACCTGTTTCTTTTTTTTCGTTCCAAAAACAAAGATATATATCCGGGTGAAATAATGCCATGTATAAAAGGAACACTGATGTTATCCTGTTGCAAGAATGTAGTTTTTTGTCCATTTTTTTTCTTTCCCCCCTGTGTCATGGCCCTAGCTTGTGGCCCTATTTCTTGACATATTTTCATAAAACTTCACTGTTATGTTTTTCTTTGACACCTAGGCTATTTTGAACGAGAATATCCATCAGGCGTAGGTTAAGGTCATTGTTACTAAAAATTATGTTTTATTCTCACACTCTAGCAGCAGCATTTCTTGACATTTTCATGAAATTACACGTAAATTAAAATGTTGAAGTTATTGGAATTCCTGATGAATCTGTATACAACTGTTAGTTCAAGATATAAAGACAAATTAACTGCAAGCAAAGAGGATATATATATATTAAAGGCTGAGTGAAAACATGAAATAACATGAAGAGTGAAAAAGAAAGTTTTTTTTCCAGATTTAGGAACAATTTTCCTGGTGGTTTGTAATCATATGGCTTCATGTGTAATAGTTATTTTTCTTTTCTCTTTCCAGAATGTACCCTATGTATTTGTGAAGTCCAAACAAGGTATTTATTTTGAGCATTTTTATATGAAAAGTCAAACATTTTTCGAAAGGATTCATGTTTGTATAAATGAAAGTGGTGATCTCCTTGTCCTTGGTCATAGGGATGGTGGAGCTCAATAGGATAGTAGCTATTAGGTGTATCTTTAAAATATTACCGGTTGTCTTGAAGAACATCCTTGATACAAATACAAATGTAGTTAGTAGTTTGAAGCATCTCGGGCAAATAGGATAAGTTACTAAAGGACTGAGCCCATAATGGGGAATCCCAAATAGGGTTAAATCTCAAAGATGGCTGAAGTATCACAGGAATATAGACTTTCAAATAAAAATGTTATTTCTTTTTTTGGTATGTTCTCTACCTGTGCAATTAATTTGTTGTTCATTTGGAATGTCGGGTAAAGAAAAAGCCAGGTGAGTAACTAAGGATCCCTGCACCACTGCCAAAAGTATTGGAAATTGTTTTTTTTCAGCATGACATAGTTTTGATAAACGAAACCATACCTTGCGAGACTTTCATAAAATATAATCACATAATAAATATGAATTAAAATAAAATCAACAACACTGTTCTAAGTGATAAATTGAGCAGGGCTTGACTGGGATACCAACCCGGACTGCAGATTATTATATTACCATTCTATCCTATCGAGCTACCCAGTGGAGGCTACTGTTTATAAAGAAAAAACTACAGCTCAGTGGGACAGTGATCTTTAAAGCCCTTGAGACTTTTTATTTTCGTATGTACATGTAGACTGAATCAGGCCTTAGCTACCACAGAATACCTGATGTAATATTTTATTTTTGTTTTCAGCTCTGGGCCGAGCCTGTGGAGTATCACGGCCAGTCATTGCAGCCTCGGTTATTGTCAATGAGGGCTCCCAGATGAAGGCTCAGATCGACAAGGTCAAACAAAGCATAGAGAAACTACTGATCTAACATTCATCGTATCATCATCATCATCATCACAGCTACACGTGTAGTGCTGTCATCATCATCACTTCATAAAGATAATTGGAATATCTGAAGACAGAAAAATCTTTAAATGAAAACTTCTATCAAGTTGAATTGTAGAATGGACATCATTCTTCTAAAAAAAATAATGTGTTTTACAAGTGTAAGAACTTTTTAATGTATGGGTTGATCGCTGGCTGTTAATTTGGAAATCTTATGTCATTGACTTGCTTTGACCAGCATATTATCGACTTAAATTACTTTTTCTTTTTGTTAAGATACAGCAATCATAATTTTATATGTTTTTGAATAATAGTTAAACATTATATACATTTTGTTATTGATTGGAATGTCATTCCTGCAATGAACCAGGTTTTAATTCATACCAGATAGGTAGTATGAATAAAATGTAGTTTCATACAAATTAATTATTGTTTTTTTTATTTCACAGCTATTTATTGATTTGCTTGTAAAATATGAGAAATAGCTTGTACATTTTAATATAGGCTTATTTTATCAACAAATCAAGAAATGTTCACACTTTTGCTTCATACCTTTTTTCATGGATGTAGAAATTGCAGTTGATTTTACAGCCTACATAGAAAGAAATGGAAACAATTCGTGTAAATTCATGTTAAATATCTAAAATACATGTATTTCAATTGCACGGAATATTAAAATGATATATTTTAATTTTTATTGGGACAAAAATTGTTAAAGACTCAAATTGGATAAAACCTGAGGCTTGTTTAGGATTTTACGTTATTTTGAAAATCCTGAGAGTGAAATTTTCCCTATCCTACACCCCCATGCATGAAAGAGTATTTTTCTCTCTTTCCAGTCACCAGAATTAGCTCAAAAACCACCAAAAAATGTCATAACTAAGCATCACGGCATCACAGAATGTTCCCAATTTCATGACATCCATGTCACACATGTGAATTGGGGTATAAGATAGAAATTATTTACACCTCTGTCTTACCCTTGACAGTTCTGTCGTACTCGCTTAGGAATGAGAGATTATTCCTTGCAACTTTGTTTACTCATCGAAGATATGCATAGAAAAAGAATGACAGAACATTAACCTCCACAAAAGCCTGGAGAATATGACTGGAAGGTTCTTTCATGTTGAGAGGCAGGACAGTAATTATCTTCATACATGTACAAATATGACGAGAAAGAGATAATTTCACAGTATTGTTGGATTCTACGGAAATTTCCTGACTAGCAGACAGAAAAGATGTAGATATGAGACTTGTTCCAGTATATTCAACTGAACACTAATAAAAAAACAAAACTTACTTAAAAAAAATCAATCTGTTTACTGCATTTTCAAATCATATTTAAATCACTGTGTCGGTGATCTGTCTGTCATTCCATTTGTTCTTGAGCAATTCTTGTTCGCGCTACTTTTATACGCCTGTCAAATTTGATGGAAGTATTATGGTATGGGGTTGTCCATCCGTCCATCCGGCGTGATCTTTTTTGTGTCCAGGAATCTCCTCCTACATTTTTCGACCAATCTCTTTGGAATTTGTTATACATTATATTCATGATATAAAGTTATGTCTCCCTTAAAAGAATTTTGATTTGACAATTTTTGCAAAAGTTCTTGCCCTTTGTTCATTTCAGGTTTTTTTCCACCCTGGAGATCTACATTATTTGACGGATTCCTTTTTAACTTGGTAGGCTAAATAATCATGATATGTTGTTGTTTCCTTGAAAAAGAATTTTGATTCAACAATTTTTGCAAAAGTTATTGCCCTTTGTTTATGTCAGTTTTTGATTTTTGCTGGCAATCTCCTACTTTTTTCAACGGATCTCTTTGAAACTTGGTATACATTATAATTATGATATGAAGTTGTGTCTCCCTTGAAGTGTTGGACAACCACCATCAATAGGCTGTTGTCTATTATAAGATTGAAGCATTTATAAGCAGTGTTAGCAATGTTCTGGGCAATATTTTCATATTTTATGGCCCCAAAACACCTTAATTGGACTTTGTTAAATTTGAGGTTAAAGTTTTTGGGCAAGTTTATTTGTGACGTGTTGGACAGCCACCATCAATAGGCTGTTGTCTATTATAAGGTTGAAGCATTTATAAGCAGTGTTAGCAATGTTCTGGGCAATATTTTCATATTTTATGGCCCAAAAACACCTTAATTGGACTTAGTTAAATTTGAGGTTAAAGTTTTTGGGCAAGTTTTTTCCAGACAGTCTTGGATCATCACACACAATACACAGTTGTCTATTATGAGTTTAAGGTATTTATATCGAGTGTAAGCAATGTGCTGGACCATTTTTTTCATATTTTATGGCCCAAAAACAGCTTAATTGGACTTGGTTTAATTTGAGGTTGAAGTTTTTTGGTGAAGTGTTGGACAACCACCATCAATATGCTGTTGTCTATTATAAGGTTGACGTATTTGTATTGAGTGTAAGCAATGTGTTGAACCATTTTTTCATATTTTAGCGTCAAAAACAGCTTAACTGGACTTCGTTAATTTCTTAACAATCACTTCACATAGATGTTTCTACACATTTAACAGTCCTTGAAATATCCTGGTGGTAAGTGAGGTGGAAAATAAAATGACAGGCACTATATCAACGTTTTACTATACATGTGTTTCTATTGATAGTTGCAGTATTATAATAACATACATAGGCGAGCTATGCTGATCTCCAACAGCTCTTGTTATAGCATTTCAGCTAACCACTCTTAGAATGATGCAGATCTTAATTCAATGTAAGAAAGTATATAACACTATATGGCATTCGACGGGCGTATATTGTTCCGCCCTGCGGTCCTCTTGTTCAGAATGTGCTGGAGGGATGTAACATAAATTTCACATGTAGGTTCCCCATGGCCCCTAGTATTTCATACTGTTTTTTGGGACTGATCACAAAATCAAATTGGCCGACAGCCAGCCATATTGAATTTGAGAGTTAAAGTTTGTTAGCGTTATTTATCAGAAAGTGCGTTATTTATCCGAAAGTACTGGAGGGTTCTTCCTCAAATTTCACATGAAGGTTCCCCATGGTCCCTAGTTGTGCATATCTTTTTTTGAGACTGATCATAAAACCCAAGATGGCGGAAAGCCAGTCATCTTGAATTTGACAGTTAAAGTTTATAAGTGCTTTTTATCGGAAAGTATTGGAGGGATGTTTCTTAAAGTTCACATGAAGGTTCCCCATGGTCTCTAGTTATGCATATCAATTTCTTGGACTAATCACGAAACTAAGATGGCCGACAGCCAGCCATCTTAAAGTTGAGAGTTAAAGTTTGTAAGTGTTATGTATAAGAAAGTGCTACTGGAGGGTTTCTTTCTCAAATTTTACATGAATGTATTCCATGGTCCCTTATTATGTATATCCATTTTTGGGACTGGTCTAAAATGTATTGGAGGGATCTATCTCAAATTTCACATATGGGTTCCTCTTGATTCTTAGTTGTGCATGTTTACTTTTGAGGGTGATCAAAAGAATGATTTAGATGGCGACAAGTACTGGAGGGATCTGCGCTGGATCAAACAGATAAGAGAAAAGATCAAACTGACATGAACCAATGAAGATGGTACAATGATGGGTACAAAGGTCCCTCTTGGATCTTTTGTTAAGTATAGGGTTTTACAGTAAAAATAAAAGCTCATAATTTTTAGCTCACCTGGTCCAAAGGACCAATGTGAGTTAATACTATACTCGACATTACGGAGACCACAAACTTATAACCAGGTATTTAATTTCCTAGGCATCAAAAGAAATTTTGAAATGGCTGCTATCCCCACCCTATAACCATATATAACATTACTGTGCATCAAGAGACCGACACAGATATGATATTAGGACTGGCCCTTGTGTCTGGATCTACAAATAGGGTCTAAATTTCTGGGCCATAACGTTGAAATAACCCCATAACTGTGTATATGTTTGAGAGGCATCAAGACACGAACACAATTATGATATTAGAATTGGTCCTACCCCTAGGATCTTTGTTCTTGCGTCATAACTTTGAAATGGTTGAGATCCCCACCACATAACCATATATACCATTGCTTGACAGTAAGAGACGGACACAATCATGATATTAGTATTGACCCCACCATTAGGGACTAAAATTCTGGGCCATTACGTTGAAACGTTTGAGATCCCCACACCATAACCGTATATATGTTTGATAGGCATAAAGACAAAATTGTTGAGATCTCCACCGAAAGCCACTTATACCATTGCTTAGCATAAAGATCCAGATGAGCGTGTCGCCCTCTGAGACTCTTGTTACTGTCGCAAATAACAATTCTTGCTTTCAAAATAAACCGATCAATCCAGTTGCAGGTTTCAAATGAGCATGGTCAATTGTGGCATCATAATAAGCTTGAAGACTTATGCAGACTTCCATTTTTGATGCGGGAGATGAGCAGCATCCATTGCAGCACCCCTTGTAACATTGAAGGTTTTCATTTCAGTTTTGTTTAAGACAAGCTTTCTGTACATGGAAGCCCATGTCTTAAAAAAATATGTCATAACGAGAAAAAATATTGTTTTCTTGATGTATACTGATAACAGTCGAAGATTGAATGCCTTTCCGAAAAAGTTATTTCTACCAAGAAACCAATATTCTCTTGTATAAACACATATAACTAGCCTGCCGCGTGCAGTATACTGAGTTCATTGGAAATGTGTGACTTTTTGGCGTTTACCCAAAAGATCATGAACGTTGCCGCAGACACTCGGCCAGTTAGCTCAATAATGTCGATCTTGGTGTGGATTTTAAATGCTTGGTTTGGTGATTCCGATGTTGAAATCCTGGATGAAGTCGTCGTCTTTACTACAATAAAGGAACAATAAGGCAGTTCGCTACCGACAACCAATTATTTGTAAACTTTTTAGGTCGTAAGAAAGTATATATCAAGTTATTATGGTTTATAAGAGTCTCAAATTTATTATGGTTTATAATGGCAAATGATACTTTGAATATCACATGTTAATAACTTGATTGGAATTATAACCCTGAGTTGACAGTTTGATACTTTGAACATTTTGAGCAAGCCCTACCCCCAAGGGCTGTAGGGTGGGGTCCAAAGGAGCGTGCTAAAATTTCTTCATTATCCTTGTTTAGAATCAGAGGTGCTAGTTTCAAGTAGTTTTTAGTCTTAAATCTGTATGCTAGATATTGAATAAGGTGGTTGTATTGTTTTTTGTCACTTTGGATAATATTTCTCCTCGTTTTAAAAAACAAAATCAACTGTCTGTATAAATATATCAGGTGACCGTTAAGGCCCATGGGCCTCTTGTTGTATATTGAAATAAGACTTTTCTTTGTTTCCTGTTCACGCATATGTCTATTTTAGTCTATCGATACATGTTATAATGCCTATTTATTTCTAATGATTTATTATTGTTTGCAGGAAATTAAATATTCTTCTCAAGGATAAATATGTCAATATTTCATTGAAAGTATCAACTACAAACAAAAACAGCACCGAGCAATTAACTTCAATCTTCTAAACTATGTTCCTCAAAAATGTTTCGAGAGGAGAAAGAAATGTACCTTGTATGTTATGAAAATGATATAAGTGATTATGATACTGTTTTACATCAATGTCGGTGCTATCAAGATATCCGTTTCAATTTTATTAAACAATGCCACTTAAAAACACCTACAGAGGGTTCGTTAGAAGGTTAAGGAAATATGATTGAGAACAATTTGGTCGAATGACGATGATGTGTTAGAGCGTGCGTTTGCGTGTGAGCATGTATGTGTGCATGTACTTAACTCTGCACAAAGATTGTCAACATATGATCATAAATAGATAAAAAAAACCCACACCAATTAAAACAAATTAAAAGTCTCACTTTCAACGAAATTGATATTCGATCTTATTTTCAAAAAGAAAATGTCTACATATCAAATATAGATAAAAACAGACGAAGGAAAAAGGATTGCGATGTTTCGGTGTAGGGAAGGGGTGAGGATGATACAAAATGTAATGCTCATTTTAACCTCCCCTTCCACAGGGAATCAAGGAAGAAATGAAATACAGGTTTTTTCTTTTTTTCTTTTGAATATTTGTTGCAAATAAAAAAGTAATAGAAAGTATCTTTTAGTTGAGTTCCGCATGTGTATTCGGAAAATTAAATCATCGTGTAGAGAACTACACTGAAGTCCACACATATGAAATATATCAGAGAAGTACACTAAGTCTCTCGTTTATAATCAGTTTGTCTTACTTTACATCTTTTCTAATCCATCTTATTTGCCCCTTTTTCATTTACCATAATTAAGGTCCTCGTGCTTTTAGTCACCATAATATTCCTTCAAACCTGAACAACTTCTTCTAAACATAAAAACCCAACGTAAAATAGCTTATGCCTGAAGGGTAAAACCATGCAACGATACTTCGCTTTCATTCTACAAGATTCTAGATTTACAGTACAAAAAACAATCTTTGATAATAAATAAAAAAAATGCCATTAACAACTTTTGAGGTGAGGGTGATTGATTGTTTTAAAACTCTGATAGTGGACAAACAATAATGCATGTTTGCTCTTCAAAATAATTGCGCTAAATGCAGTTTTTAATTAAAAAAAATAAATACCTTTAGGCTAAATATTATTTTATAATTGACAAGTTTAACCTATTATACGTTTTATATAATTATGATAATGAAAATTACTTACTTTAATTCCTGTATTGTTGAAGATAATTATTGAAAACATCATGTATGCATATTTTTAAGTTGACAAAAAACCTTTAATGAATAATAGTTAAAAAGCAAACAACTTTTGACACGACTGTGTGTTTACACGACTGTTCACACGATTGTTTACATGACTGTGTGTTTACATGACTGTGTTAACATGACTGTGTGTTTACATGACTGTGTTAACATGACTGTGTGTTTACATGCCTGTGTTAACATGACTGTGTGTTTACATGACTGTGTGTTTACACGATTATTTACTCGACTGTGTGTTTACATGACTGTGTGTTTACATGACTGTGTTAACATGACTGTGTGTTTACATGCCTGTGTTAACATGTCTGTGTGTTTACATGACTGTGTGTTTACACGACTATTTACTCGACTGTGTGTTTACACGACTGTTTACACGATTATTTACATGACTGTGTTTACATGACTGTGTGTTTATATGACTGTGTGTTTACATGACTGTGTGTTTACACGATTATTTACTCGACTGTGTGTTTACACGATTATTTACTCGACTGTGTGTTTACATGACTGTGTGTTTACACGATTATTTACTCGACTGGTTATACGATTGTGTAACATCGACTTTAACATGATTTGTGAACTATGTAAAACAGGAGGTAAAGGGGCCAAAGTCATTATGTAGAACAGGAGGTAAAGGGGCCAAAGTCATTATGTAAAACAGGAGGTAAAGGGGCCGAAGTCAGTATGTAGAACAGGAGGTAAAGGGGCCAAAGTCATTATGTAAAATAGGGGGTAAAGGGGCCAAAGTCATTATGTAGAAAGGGAGTTAAAGGGGCTAAAGTCATTATGTAGAACAGGAGGTAAAGGGGCCAAAGTCACTAAGTAGAATAGGAGGTAAAGGGACCAAAGTCAGTATGTGGAATAGGAGGTAAAGGGGCCAAAGTCAGTATGTAGAATAGGAGGTAAAGGGGCCAAAGTCATTATGTAGAAAGGGAGTTAAAGGGGCCAAAGTCATTATGTAGAACAGGAGGTAAAGGGGCCAAAGTCAGTATGTAAAACAGGAGGTAAAGGGGCCAAAGTCATTATGTAAAACAGGAGGTAAAGGGGCAAAAGTCATTATATAAAACAGGAGGTAAAGGGGCCAAAGTCATTATGTAAAACAGGAGGTAAAGGGGCCGAAGTCAGTATGTAGAACAGGAGGTAAAGGGGCCAAAGTCATTATGTAAAACAGGAGGTAAAGGGGCCAAAGTCATAATGTAGAACAGGAGGTAAAGGGGCTAAAGTCGGTATGTAAAACAAGAGGTAAAGGGGCCAAAGTCATTATGTAAAACAGGAGGTAAAGGGGCCAAAGTCATTATGTTAAACAGGAGGTAAAGGGGCCAAAGTCATTATGTAGAACAGGAGGTAAAGGGGCCAAAGTCAGCGTGTAGAACAGGAGGTAAAGAGGCCAAAGTCATAATGTAGAACAGGAGGCAAAGGGGCCAAAGTTATTATGTAAAACAGGAGGTAAAGGGGCCAAAGTCAGTATGTAAAAGAGAAGGTAAAGGGGTCAAAGTCATTATGTAGAATAGGAGGTAAAGGGACCAAAGTCAGTATGTAAAACAGGAGGTAAAGGGGCCAAAGTCACTATGTAGAACAGGAGGTAAAGGGGCCAAAGTCAGTATGTGGAACAGGAGGTAAAGGGGCCAAAGTCACTAAGTAGAACAGGAGGTAAAGGGGCAAAAGGCATTATGTAGACAGGAGGTAAAGGCGCCAAAGTCACTAAGTAGAACAGGAGGTAAAGGGGCCAAATTTATTACGTAGAACAGGAGGTAAAGGGAACAAAGTCATTTTGTAGAACAGGAGGTAAAGGGGCCAAAGTCACTAAGTAGAATATGAGGTAAAGGGGCCAAAGTCACTAAGAAGAACAACAGGTAAAGGGGTCAAAGTCATTATGTAGAACAGGAGGTAAAGGGACAAAGTTATTATGTAGAATAGGAGGTAAAGGGACCAAAGTCAGTATGTAGAACAGGAGGTAAAGGGATCAAAGTCAGTATGTAGAACAGGAGGTGAGTTAAAGGGGCCAAAGTCATTATGTAGAACAGGAGGTAAAGGCGCCAAAGTCAAAATAAATCTGGAAACCCCATACCCGTGTCGAACTAATGTTAAATATATTTTCAGGTTACCGCGATAACGTTTTCAGTAACTCATATGCAGTAGACGTTATATTCTAGAGTTCCATTTTAACACAGGCTTTAATGTTGAGTAGTCAAACAGGCAATGCAGGAATTCAAATAAATGCTATTTACGATGGTGGTTTCCTTGCATAATACCATCCATTAGATTAGACCCAAACCGAAACCGCTGCTAAACTTGATACGATATGATATCGACTATAATATTTTTTTCATACTCTGGATGATCTGAAAAAAATCATCTGCCCAACAGAAATAAAGCTGTCGCTTAATACGTTTGCTAAGAACACTTCGTTTGACCAGAGACGTATGTACATGTAACATACAATGTATACGTCTCTGTTTTGACGATGTCAAAACATATTTTTATTCCTTTACCTGTAATGATATTATTTGCATAATTGCTCTCTTTAATAAAACATGTAGAGTGATGATAGACATTATTGGAACTGAAATAATAATATAAATTTCATGATTCAAACATTCTACCATTATTTTCCTTTGAAGTATATCGTGTGATATCTGGAGTTACGTCCCTTATCTGATTGTTGAGGCTTCACGGCTGGCTACACACCTTACTGGAGTAACGCAGGCTCGGCTGTTTTAGCAACCAACAATAAACAGCACAGATCGTACGGTCTAATCTATGGCTACGCTAGCCAGTGTATGAACGAACCTATCAAACCAACAAACAGCATGAGATTTCGACTGAACTAAGGTAAGATTATTTTACTTTATATAAAAAATGGATAATTATTTTGTAATATTGTACTTCATTCACAGTAATATGATAAATGACAATCAAGTCTGTGGAGATGACACATGCGCTTGTTTACCTGTCATTCTCGGTTGCTCTAGGTTGTAATATTTTGCCACATATCCCATAAGTAAATGATACCAATATTACTGAAGGCAAGGAGAATTGAGCCTTTTATCAGTGCTGGGGATTTTTCAATAATTTATCACAGAAATCAGTAAAATCCTTGTTCTAATCTAAACTTTAATATAAACATAGCTGATGAGTTTAAATACCTAAATCACTTAATTATTACTATAAAATAGCAATTTCATTGATGACTATACTAACACTACAACCATGTGCTGTGCTTTTTCGATGTTGTGTTAATCATCTTCTGTTATAACTATTCTGTTAGGTCAATGATACAGTAGTACAGTGAGGTCCTCTTATTAGTAGACCTTAGTTACACGGCATTTCCTCGTGTGTGTCAGAACCAGGGCAATCATATATATATATATACCTCCATATAAAACATTCACTTGTTTTCATATTAAATAAAAGAATTTGCTTTATTATGTATATATATAATGTACAACTCCTTGTCATGTGTCACGCTTAGAAGACACGTTGATTAACCAATGGATCAGTTCTGTCCTTACATTCACACGCAATTCTGACTCCTAGGCAACTGCACCATACTTGTTTGTACCGACCATTACATGCTGTCCTAGTATCCATTATTTGCACTCCCGGAATATTTGTCGGTACAACATTGGATCAATAATCTGACCTGCTCTACGTCATATAATCTGGGCACACTACCGAGTAGTATATGTAGCTTGTAGCTTATTACATTGTAGGTACACATCGTAATAACTAGAGGGAATAACACCATACACGTGTTTCGTGACCTGCTGTGTATATCTCAATTAACCATTACTAAGTTTTGGCCAACATCGGGTACATTTTTATGAAATGTAGAAAATAGTATATCGGGCTGTCACTTGTCCACATATATAAAACAGGTACACGAGGCTAACTGTGTTTATATACGCATTTCTAGAACCCAACCTATTTATTATAATAATATAAATTACATTCTTAACTATCTTATCGTTAGCGAATATGCTTATTATGAGCATCAGTAGTAGCTGGTGTTATATATATATATGTATATCAGTAGTAGCTGGTGTTATATATATGTATATATATGTGTATGGGGCAAAGAAGTAATTCCAACAGTGTGGACAAGTATAGGTTGTCAAATTTCGGAGCGTTCCGCTCCTTTATCAAGACACAGTGGAACAGAACAGTTACATGTACATATAACATCATATTACAAGAATGTGTATGTATATCAGTCCTGTAATGCCATATACGTAGTCTGACTAAAACGTTCCCTTTTGGTGTTTACTTGTAAGTAATATTTAATTGCTACTCCATTGATTTTTTTTTTGGTTTTAAAGTTTGCGATAAAGTTTTTACTTTAAGACGACTAACAACACTACGAGAACATATCGTGAGCATAAAGCAGGTGAAATTTAAAACCATTAGTCTATTATGGAAAAGAGCTCCACGTTTTTGGTTAAACATGACATGCTAGACTGTAAGAAGTACTGCTATAATGAAGTACTGCTATAATGCTATTTAACTATGATGATTACATCTGAGCGGGTTTTTTAATACCGGCCATTCTTCCCCTGCCAATTATTTGTATGGTCAGTTAAGCACAATAAAAGAACAGTTGGAAACCATGTACGACACGTCAATGTATACACGCGGGAATTCACAACAACGGCGGGACTTTACTAACTACTGGTTTACATTGATCATCCGGGGACAATTCAATGTGGGTTTAAATCAACCTTTACTAGTTCCTGTTTATACCATTATACAAGCAAAGGCTGAATTCACTATCAAAGAAAAAACACCGAGAATAGGGTCTGAAGTCTAAGCGTCATAGTCTTTAATTACTTATAATGACATACATGCAAACGCTTAATACATAACATGCTATATTTCCATTTTCACTCTCCTTGGATTTGAAAACTGTTTTGCTAGAGATATTAATAACGTTATTTTTTTTTTTAAATTTATTGGTAGCATAACCATAAAAGTGGCTCAAACATATCCTTGTGATCCCCCCTTTACTCAGTTATAACAAAATGAGCTTGTTTCAATCCTTTGAAGATCTATAGAAACTTGCCAAAAAATATCCAAAACTATGACAATGTCACTTTATACAACAATGTTGTATTTCAACAACAAATAAGGTAAAGTAATGGTAAAATGCAACATTTGACTGTACTTAAATAAAACAAATCATTTTCGAAAGTGTTTTTTTAATCATGATACTATATTCATTTACTTCTGAATGATGTGTATCTCAAAACACAAATATATATATATTGTAGGACAATGTATCTAGGCTACTGCATGTACAAATAAAACATGTGAGAAATAATCCCCACGAAAAGGTCACATACCTGATGGGAAGTGGCAGTATTATCTCGTGGCAATAAACGTACGTCCAGTCCATTTATGAGCAGTAGCGTGTTGCTGCGGTAAAACCACGCACAATATCGTTACTAGCGAGGGACACTCCACCTTAATACATTCATATCACAGGAGCAGTACTCAGCGATTTGTGCATTAATGAAAAAAACGAGTGAAAGGATTTATCTCGCGAGTCTTATAAAGGGAATAGTATTCCCTAAACCACCAGCTTAACATTGGTATATGTACCTGATAATAAACACAATCATAGACTTTCACCTATGCATCTTACAAAGACGCTTTATCTTCTCCATTTATGTCACATCATACAAGACGAACTGAATGATATTGTTGTAACTTTAACCTTTTAACCTTTACATCTAATAAATTACATTTTTAATGCATTGACGTTATAACCAACAAAGGAAAGTTTTTGAATTTGTTCTTTTTAGATATCTTTCGATAAACAACTAAAAACTAAAAACAAAAAGACATATACACGTACATGCGTATCTGTGTGTTAAGTGCATATCTAATACATTTTCGAGAAATCTTCTTTACAGAAACAGAAAAAAATATAATAAACTAATAAAAAGAAAAGAAACCGGTACCACGTTATCTCCATAATGATCAGAAAACGTCACTAAGGGCATATATAAACCGTTCACAACCGACATGCTCAATTTGACTGAATCTTTAATAAATGCTAAGTCTATTGACATAACGGTTTAGTAAAACTTATGTAAATAATATTTATAAGGACCAGTAAGCCGCGTCCTCCCACAAAATATCCAAGTTCACACGAACGTATAGGTTTAGAAAGTGTTGGGTGGTTAGTGTTGGCACGTTTGCCTACTCGCCATGGGTGACTCGAACGTCTGATGTTGTACAGGGTAGTAACGGTATGGGCCAGTTGGTAGATATCTTTAGCTTACAAAAGGTTGCGTATGTTTTCTCGAATCCTTAATTCTTTTTTAAAGGGAATAATGGCAAACATGTCCTTTAGTGAGTAAAAGGTCGTGATACATACGACAATATGAACCTTAAAGGGATACCTTAACGGTAGTGATAAACAGTGTATTATGTACGGTAAACTTATCGTTAGGCTAACAATGCCTGAAGCACCTTGGCCAAGTTGTTTACTTACATCGTACACCAAATATACCTTGCATATTTTGTCAATAATGCATGCGTTCTCAACAAAATATCTTTATAGTTCAGACAAGCACAAGTCTAACAAATAGTTACATCATTTAAAAGAAAACGACATTTCCCCCTCGTCTTGAGGATATATATAAACATGTATATGACGTTAATGAAATTTATCCCCGATCTTGTACACTGACGCTAGGTGTTATTGATTTCTGACTCGTCGGCACGAACATTGTCAGTAACGTTACTGATTGAGTTTAGACGATCACAATAACAAACCATTATAGGTTCATATTGAACATACAAACCTCACCATAACGACTTATACATTCAAGTTATGTCCTTTTCAAATACCCAAGCAAGAATATTATGTAAATCAGAAAGATTAAAATCAATTATAATGATTAAGTTTTCATATATATTTTCAACTTACTTTACTTATGCCTCGTGATAAGTCGTTCGCATTGTGTATTGTGATAGGTCATATGTTCATCGTTATGCGTTATTGTGTTTTGTATAATGTCATGCGTGTATTGTGGAAGGTCTTATGTCTATTGGTATAGGTCATTATTCTAAAGTGTATTGTGATAGGTCTTATGTCTATTGGTATATGTCCTAATTCTAAAGTGTAATGTGATAGGTCTTATGTCTATTGGTATAGGTCATAATTCTAAAGTGAATTGATATGTCAAATGGGGGTTAGATATTTATTTATAGGTCATGGGTGTATTGTAATAGGTTATGTTTGTATTGTAATAGTTCATGTTTGTATTGTTAAAGGTATTATGTGCAATACAAGAGATCATAAGTATTGTAAGAGGTCATGCGTGTATTGTAACAGGTATACTGTGTATTATAATAAATCATGTGTGTATTATAACAGGTATACTGTGTATTATAATAAATCATGTGTGTATTGCTGTAGGCCGATTTTGTCTTGTTATAAATAATAGTTTTGAGATAAGTGATATGGGTATTTTCCTTCGTCATGTGTATTGTGGTAGTTAATATGTGTATTTTTGTATGTCTTTCGTTGTTACCATGTATTTTACATGCATGAGGTCATATGAGTACTGCGATAGGTTATATTTGAAATTCTGTATGCTTGTTGCGTTATCCTCATATGATTTTCATTTTCATTTAAGAATTTGTTATATTTCTTCACCAACGCCAATTCGACGAAGTATTGACCATTACACTGTGCAGTTGCCACTATTTCTGAACAGTTTACTATACAGCAGGCTCTATACAGAACAGTGCTGTTGGTCCTTTGGGGATCAGTGTACTACAATCCACCGTCCTATCTGTCGATTTTTATAAATTATTCACGACACACGTACAGACGTAACGTAGGATCAAGGTATTGAATATGTTCTGACAAAGGAACTCGCGATTTATACTCTCTTAACGACGTAGGGTGCTAATTATTATACAGTGTGACACTGTATATGGTATTCACACCTGAAGGACCGCGTTCTCAGGTCACTGTGGGTTACTACGCTACTACGGTATACAAGGTCAATGTCGATAGGCTCCAGTAAGACCCGAAGGCATTCGATGCCCATCATGTACAATACACCTCTTATGTCATTATAGAAATGCTCCGAAGGTAACATGTGGTTAGTATTGAATAAAATATAGTATAGAGGTACAGACAAATATATCGGGGCGAGTAATTAGTTTTTCTTCAATATCACTGTCATACGTTGGACATGTAATGCTGAAGAATTACCTATTTCCTATTTATCCTTTGATACCTACTGATTAAGTAGTAAGTTTCGTAGTAAGAATCAATAAATGGTTTTTATAATATACTCAGTTAAAAGACTGCAATTGCACAAAAGAATATCAAAAGGGACAGCATTTTACTTTCATCGAATACATTAGTTAAGGAAGTTTATACCTATTTTCAAAATGCATTTTCAAAGGATTAAAAACACTTAAATAGAATTAATCCAGTATAGAGTCATTAAATCAATACAGTCAACATATCATATCAGGGAAGGGAAAGTTGGTGTCCATAATATAACGTTAAACTGAAAGGACTAGGGTCGTTAAGGGTCATTTCTGGCATCATCACAGATTTTGAGTTAGTTTTTATATTCGTTATCTAGGATAAATGAAGTATGCAAATATGAAATATCAAATTCATTTGACAACTGGTTTAAGAGATTTGGCATCACAAAGAGAGACATAAACCCGCATTTGCATACTAAAATGTGTGAATATCGTCCGTTTTGCGCTATTTGGTTGACAATTGGCCATTTTGAAGGAAATTATCTTTTTTTTTTTAATTTTCGAAAGCCTCTGCATGCAACAAACATGAATAAACATTGTCATACCATTGTTCATTCGTAGAAGGAACGTTTTGTTTATCACATGCGGAGACTTTCATTACTGCATGCTAACTGTCCAAAAACACTATATTTTGACTTTTTCTGCATATCAACGCAATGCCGTTGCCATGGTAGGGCATCTACGCATGCGCATTGTAAAAATATGCACCAAGAAAGATAGCCCCTATTAACTAGTATGATGTTAATAACAGAAATTGGTAAATAAATTCAAGTTAAAAGTTTTACTTTTTATTAGGCCAACAATGACACAACGCCCCGAGTCCTTCAGACAAATGACGACATTACATTTTAGGCCTAGCGTGATATAACACAGAATAGTTGGCACAGCATTTGCATGTTTTACTAAATGCTTTACTGATCCAAACTGATTTCGAAAACGAGACATTTATCTTTGGTCAGTTATAGAATACAAATTGGCATGTTATAGTGTGGTCATATGTACCCTGAAGTAAATAGTATGTGCTCCTCCTCAACATAGCTAGACTATTGTAGCATGTCGGAGCTTTCTGCTACTACACAATAAAACGTTTATTTTTGTAATGATACGCTATTTAATAACGTTTATTTAATACTAGAGTTGATCACCGTCTCTAAATAGCATCCATTGGGTTCTAAATATAAGTGATATTGTTAGCCTGTTGGCTAACTATTAGTATTAAATCAATCCGTTTAAATGTATGATGTCATGTTATACCCCATGTGACCTTTGTTGTAAAGTTCATTCAGGAAACACCACATAAATCGTAGTTAATTTGTGTATTATTAAGGGATTAACAAAATGTTATTATAGAGCAAACATTAGTGTGTGGTATTTCGAGTTTGATTTGTAGATTGCAAAAGAACATTCACGCTGATTTTTTAAAATGTATGTATATTTTTCTCGTAGATTTCAAGGAAGGTATACCAATCTTCGAGTGCTAAGACGCACACTCCTGATATACACCAGCCATAATGTCTTGCGATATTTCGGACTACAAATGCGCCGATAAGGGGCTCATCCTGCCTCTTACAAACGAGTACACATGGAGCATCGGGTTCCGGGCGTTTGTGTACATTGTTGGCTTACTGTACAGCTTCATGGGTGTGTCCATCATAGCCGACATCTTCATGCAAGCTATCGAGACCATCACCAGTCGCAGCGCCAAAATCAAGATGCCTGATCCTTCAAACGAGACCGGCTACACTGAAGTGGAAGTAAAAACGTGGAATGGAACAGTTGCCAATCTCACACTCATGGCGCTTGGGTCTAGTGCGCCAGAAATTCTCTTGTCCATCATTGAAATAGTTGGAAATGGGTTCCAATCAGGACCATTGGGTCCCAGTACAATCGTGGGTTCTGCTGCCTTCAACTTGATGTGTATAACTGGTATATGCATAATAAGTATTCCTGACGGGATTGCTAAGCGCATTCGGAACATCAAGGTGTTCGCTGTAACTTCTATATTTAGTGTTTTCGCATATATTTGGCTGGCCATCATTTTGATGGTTATAACACCTGATTTCGTCGACTTATGGGAAGCCATCGTAACATTACTCCTCTTCCCTATCATGGTCCTCTTGGCATACATTGCTGACAAAGACTACTGTGGCAAGAAACCAATTGATGACGAAAGCAAGCTGCTAGAATTAGGTAAGTTATACGTAAAAGAATCAAAGAGTTCCTTAACCATCACATGAACAACAAACTAAAAGAGCGATGCATCATTCTATTTCACAAAGTTAAGGATACTTTGGTGTGAAAGAAAATATTAACAAAATAATACGAAGAGATATAACCCGATTATGGCCAGTCATTGTTTTAACAATAAACCAATGCTATTGTTCAGCCCCTGTGTGTTAAATCTTAGCTCAAAATCAGACGATTGCCTTGAGTTAATATTGACAGTATAAACGAATTTGGAGACAGATATATAATAATTGGAAATCATCCATATATCAATATACGTAATGATTTGACCAGGATATTTGGATTGCCTTTTCCTTCCTTCTATTAATCAGAAATTAAAAAAAGAACATAATTCACGAAGAGTCAGACCCTTTCCTAGAAACACTTTGCTTCATATTAGTTTATACGTGAATAATTCCAATAACGGATACCTTAAAATGATTCCGTAACAAATAATAAGGATGTTTCATATGGTTCCAATCAATTTATTCTCATACACAGAAAGTTTTTTTCTGTCAATATATTAACAAAAAGTCTTTCTAATATAAATAATTTTCTTAAATAATGTAAGTTTTAGCGTGGCTTTATATTTTTAATGCAAATACAGGTAATGATATCTGCCACTACAAGTACTTTTTATATACCTCTAACTCTGAAATCACAAACACTTTGTTTTTGTGTGTGTTAGGATAATTCAGATGATTTATTTTTATTGTTTATTTCTGATGTTATGCTTGCCGTGTATGATGTAATTAAAGCATAAATATATTGTTTTGAAAAATAGCAAGAAGGATAATCACAATTATACCAAAATGTTTAATGCACAATGTTTTAAACCATTAAGTCCAATGTGTTGAGTTATCCAAATTTGTCAAGGCAGGTAACGAATTTTAAAATGTTTTGATTGTATCTCAGATTATGGTGGAGGACGAATACTTCTGAAAGGTGGTTTGACTTATTGTTATGGAATGTTGCATACGTCTTTTAATGTTTTATGTAGATAAACGAATACTAAATAGTGGACAGTTAGTATATAGAAAAATATCTAGTAATGAGAATGTGGACATTTTCGCAAGTTTTGCGCATACTGAATGACAGAAACATTCGGGCAGCAATTTAAACGCGAAAATGTCCACACAATGTTGATTTTGAATGGAATTTTAATGCGCCAAATTATCAATTTACGGAAATTTCCACTTCTACGTACCTTGTTCTGGCATCGTTCATGTCTGTCCCTTTCTCTGTTGTTGTTATATGGGTAAAAGTGGAGCAGCAGAAAGAGTGCAATTGTCGTGAGTAACAGTTGGTTGTCTCCCTTTATCAATGTTGTTCTGGTCTCAATCCCATTGGAATGTTCTTGATTTTTTTTATAGCCAACTTATTTGTTTTATTTAGTCTTTAGATATTATTATTGATTAGACCACTAATCACAACCTCGTCCTTTGTACAAGCCTTTATGATGAAACGTTCATGACGCTATTTCTTGATAGCTAATGAAACAAAACGTAGCATTGGAATTTCTTCTGATATCATATAACGTCTAATCAACGAGTAAGGGCTTTCCCCTCTTTTTAACTATTCGCTTCTGTCGAATGAGATCACGGTGATTTGATTATGAAAAAAGAAAATTTGCACACAATGACACTATTTACCCTTATCATTAACATTGTTATCTAAAGTTTGACCATATAGGTCATCGTTATAGTTGCATGGAATAGTGCATGGATAACCCATCGGATTGTTTTTACTTTAGAATATGTAGCATGTTTTAATTTTTCAAAACTATTAGATTAAGGTTTTAATACAAAATACTCCACACGTTATTATTATGTGTAAACGGCAGTTCCAGTATTCACTGCACATTTGTTTCTATCAGTTTTCATAAATAATAAAGAAAGGAAAAATATCGCGACTTGATGATGTTACAATGCAGTATCAGAATCGATATTTATGATAACTAAAGCTCTCATTATCGGTGACGATTCCTAGTAATGTTATAAAGATTGTCTTTGATGTATCGATCACCCTTGGATGAAAAATGTCATTTTCTTCTCTTGCTGTTTGCATATATTCTTTTGGGCGGTTTTAAGGTAGACGCTGAGGCTATGATTGTGTATATGTATATATTGCAGATGAAGAAAATCTTCTTAACGGAGACCATGCTGATAAACATGTCATCGTCGAAATTCTCAGGGTAAATATTGATCAAATGTTTGACAGTGTATAAAAAATGATGACATATCGCCAAACCAGTTATATAACAGAAAGGAAATGTACCATTGGTCTTGTTATGTATTTTTATGTGCTACACATTATATTTTGTTGCATACGTAGCTTTTGCTTGACAACACTTACAAAGTAGAAGCACCTCGTTGTGTTACACTGATGATTGGTATATTAATATGCACAGAGGCTGAAGCGCGAGAAGGAAGCCACTCCAGACGATATGGCTCGGCTTACGGCCCATCTGATGGAGCAGAACCAGTCACACGGACGCGGTTGGTACAGGATCAATGCTATCCGAAATCTCTCTGGAGGAACAAAACTTACAACGACAATGACCGGCAAAACTAACGAGGTGGGTATTTTCCTAATTTTTTCTTTATTCCTGGTAATAGCGTGTTTAGGTAGAAAGGGAATTGCATTCACAGATGCAACATATGGCAAAATATAAAAACAACAGTAATACAAATATGATATTCTTGAAAAAATAATCTTCCTTGATGAAAAAACGATTTCCGACACTATAAAGATCAATTTGTAACACTCCTGAAGGTCGGGGTTTAAGAAAGCAATACACCTGCTGTTACCCGCTATATGTCGTAAGAGATAAGTCATGTAGGAATCACCCTGAATAATTGGGGATTTCCGTTTGTGCCCTCGACTTTGGGACAAAAAAGCGACCAAAATTAATCTGCTGCACCCATTGCAATATTTTTTGTCACTAGGCCGGGACATACCAAAGACCTTAAACATGGTAGTTGTTAATCCCTGTTGTTAATATTTGACATTCAATTATTATGTCACAGCTACTGGAGACCTTGCTGATTGAGGACCAGATGGGCTCAACAGCATCATTTACATCCATGAGTGACGGTGGCACAAAGGCCATCATTGAGTTTGCAGCACCATCTACAGCTGTTTTCGAAAAAGATGGTCATGCACGTATCACTGTGATGCGACATGGCAATCTTAAAAACCGCGTACTTTATAGGTAAGTTGAAACACTGAAACAAAACATGTACTCGGTAGGTAAACTCAAAGGTTAGTACTCATCTTTTTATGTTGAATTTAGAATTTAGAAAACGATTATCTTTTAATGACGGTTACCACATGTGGTGTAATAAAAAGCCTTCCCATTCAAAGCACCTGGTTTAGCCACCTGGTTCACCTGGGCTAGTCTGATTTATGTGGCGGTTCATGATGTTTGATATGTTTCTGCAGTCGCTGGATGTGTTCTTTTCAAATCATCATTGCGTTTGATTTCTGTCTATGGGTTTGGGTTTATAATACATTTTGTTGTTGATTTTGTAGAATCTAACAAATTTGCATATGTATGCAAATTCGCATGATTGTTGCCTTAATGAAAACGTCAATTTTGATAACATGAACGAATGTTTACTTTTTGTGTTAGGGTGGAGACAATAGACGGGACGGCTGTGGAGGGAGAGGATTACATTTCCTTTAAGGACACGCTGGTGTTTGAGCCCAACGAGACAGAGAAACACATCGACATTCAGATTATCGACGACAACATCTGGGAACCAGATGAGGTGTTCTTCGGCAGAATTACCATCGATTCCGAAAAACAGAACGCAGTAGTTGGCAGAAGGGCGATAACTGAGATTGTTATACTCAACGACGACGGTAAATATTAGATATCATGATGTGTTTAGCAATAATGGAAAAGTAAAGGATTGGCCCTGGACAGGTTCCTAGTTTGACCATTTGAATATCCTTTCCCTTTTTCTTCTTTAATTTTTGATACTGTAAGCAAATACTAAATTTTTATCTAATACTTCGCTTGATGGTACTCTTTACGTTAAGATATATGGCTTCGAAAATCTTCGGTCTCATCTACGTATTAGGGAATCTGTAGACAAATCAGCATGTTGGCTGTTACTTGATTTGGTACTATTATATTACTATTCAATTATAATAGTTATACATAACAATATGCTATCCATAATGTAAAATATGTTTTATTATAAATTCTTTTAAATGATCCAATTTTTTCATAACTATTATACTTGCATCGCGCTGTTTATTTTATATTACAACATTTATATACTAGAATGTTCTTTCTGTGTTGTATTTTGATAATTATAATAATATGATACTATTCATTTTATGACAATAATTGTTATGCATTATATCATCCTATCTGTTTTAGACCCAGGCGTATTGGAGTTTGAACACCCAAGTTTCCTGTTCAAGGAGAGTGTAGGAACAGCACTGGTCCCGGTGAACAGGATAGACGGAGCTGATGGTAAGGTCACAATCACATGGAAAACCAAGGACATGACAGCCATTCACGGCAGGGACTACGAAAACACTGAAGGGACACTCACCTTTGACCATGGAGAGAGGACAAAGTTCATTGAAATTCAAATTAACGATGATAAGGTAAGAGTTCTGAATTATTTTTACATCATAGGTAAACATAAATAATCGAACACTGCCTTAATTAGCTAAATGGAAAACTCGTCCAGAATCTCAATTATATGGTCACTTAGACAGCATTAGAGGAGATATGTGTGAAGCAAAGTTTCTTTTTCGTTTTGTCGAAGTTTAAGTGAACCACAATAAAATACATTTACTTTATCAAGATTGATACATCGTATAATGCGTCGATGTGAATGTAAATATACGTACACAGGTATTTTTCACTATATATTAAAAGCATGCTGCATGTAAATCAGTTCCCCAATGTTGTCAATTTTGACCCAGTAATTTTAAAATATAAATTTGTAAACGAAGTATTATATGACTGGAAAACAGGTAATGCTGAGAATCGCATTCATGTGATAATTCATAGTCATGTCGAGAGATCAAATAGTGCCCATTACCGAAAGCGGAACTATTTTCATAGAAGGCAAGTCTACTTTCATAGCCGAAGACAAAGATAGGTTCGACCGTATAATGTTAACAACGTGGCAGTACTTTCATATGAAATTGAAAAGAAAAATCACTATCATACTAC